>NC_088216.1:41488837-41788837 GCF_036934945.1 Oncorhynchus masou masou | reverse complement strand
TGGCCATCTCACTTTCTAATCACCTCAAGAAAACAAACTGTGATCAAACAACATGAGACATCTACCAGAACTTCAGACAAATTCAAGCTGTTTTTTTATATGCCACTACCTGGAATACTCACTGAATCCTCTCCTCTCTTCTCCTGCAGCTGGAGCAGTCGGCAGTGCAGGTGACCCACCAGGGTCGGCGGGAGCTGCTGGAAGACGCCTGCCGCTCGTACACGCGCAAGCGCCGCGTCCTCATCCCCGAGGACCTCAAGCACATCATTGTGGACGACCAGCATGGCCTGCTCTACTGCTACGTGCCCAAGGTGGCCTGCACCAACTGGAAACGAGTTCTCATGGTCCTGACAGGCGCCGCTGGCCCCCACCGCGACCCCCTCGCCATTCCCGCCAATGAGGCCCACGTGCCGGGCAACCTACGCACCCTCTCTGAGTACTCCACCTCCCAGATCAACCAGCGACTGCGCTCCTACCTGAAGTTTGTGTTTGTGCGCGAGCCTTTTGAGCGGCTCGTCTCGGCCTACCGCAACAAGTTCACACGGAGCTACAACACAGCTTTCCACAAGCGCTATGGCACCAAGATCATCCGCCAGCATCGGCCTGACCCGCAGGCCGAGGCGCTGGAGCGGGGCGACGACGTCTCCTTTGAGGAATTTGTGTACTACCTGGTGGATCCAGCCACGCAGCGTGAGGAGCCCTTCAACGAGCACTGGGAGCGGGTGCACACGCTGTGCCACCCCTGCCTCATCCACTATGATGTGGTGGGCAAGTATGAGACGCTGGAGCAGGACTCTCGCTACGTGCTGCAGCTGGCCGGGGTGAAGGGCCAGGTGACCTTCCCCACCTCAGCCAAGAGCACCAGGACTACGGGAGACATGGCCGCCCAGTTCTTCCACAGCATCAGCCCCTTCTACCAGAAGAAGCTGTACAACCTATACCACATGGACTTCCTGCTGTTCAACTACTCCACGCCGGAGTACCTGAAGTTTCGATGAAGTAACTTTTCTTAGGAGTAGGCTTTGTTTGAACCGTCTGTCATAAGGATGAGGTAATGCAGTTGTAAGCATGAAGTCGTGCCCAGTCCCCACGAGCTTATTGATTGTGTCGTGGCAGCTTGAAGTAGTCAAATATCAGACGGCTGATATCAGCTGTTTGTATGACTTTTAGCAGCTGTTGCTTTATAAACAGCATTTGTATAACCTATGACAGAGGGCTCAGGATAATTGTGACAGACAATTTTAACATGGATCCCGGGACTCTCCAAAGCACAATAACACTTGTTACTGAGAGACCTAACCTGGTGAACTCTAAGCAACTAACTAAAGATATCTTTCATATCAAAGTTAAGAGTGGCTTTAAGATGAGATGTCCTCACAACCGGCAATGGACACTTTCTCAAGATGGAGAAGTTGACTAAACTAGGCAAATTATGTTGTACTGGAACAATGAGCCACTGGAGATTGAACTGCTGCCTTTGTATGTGTAAAATGCACCTACAGTATCGTGCACATTATCTCAAAATGACCAAACTCTATGACACCACCAACAAACCTTGTTTTTTTCTTTCAAAGTTTCTATCGTCACCAACAATGTTCCATTCTACAGTCAGACTAAGAGGAACACAAGCTGTCTGAAAGTAATATTTATCTCACAGGGGTGCTGAAAGTCTTCATATTAGTGCCTTTGAGTGTCGGCCTTGTGACTCAAAAGTGTATGACATCCTCTGGGAATGTGACTGACGTCAGCGTCTTCTTTGTACTGTAGAGAGTGTCTCTGGTGTGTACAGAGCATGGCATTGACTATCATTGTGATATACTGAGGTTAGATCACACGGAGACATTTGGAATATCTACCATAACTTCAGACATATTCAAATGAACACATAAACACTGCTATTTTTGTGTGTCCCTCTCTGGAATGCTGGTGGACCGGTCAACATCAAGGATAAGAATCCAGCTGTGCAATATGTGGAATTTACTGTGTGAATGTTTGAAATATTGAGGTAAAATCAAGCTGTTTTGTAGTTGTTTTGAAAGAATGTATGGAAAGCCGATTTGTGTCCAATGTTCTGAAAGATGAGCTGTCACGATAGTCATTATTATTACCAGTCTTCATGTCTACACTCTTAACATTGTGCTAGCATCAACAGTGACTCCCCTGGAGGCTTGGAGCCCTGTCTGAAAAAGTATACCTAAAGGCCCGCCCCGACTGTACGATTTTAGCCATCTTATGCCATGAATTTGCCGTCCCAGACAAAATGTCCACGTCGTAGGCAAATTCTTAGGTCGTAGATGATTGTCGGAGGTCTTGGCTCGTTCAGTATGACAAGGCCTAGGTCTGCCAATTAAGTACCACTACGTGCGGTTGTAGGCTTTGTCAAGTTCTGTCAGTGTCCAATTTTTGTTATGCCTTCATCGTATAGTGTGGCTGGTGTTACGAGCCGATCTCGGTGACTGACCAATAGGAACACGGCCAATGACGCCATGCTGGCGTGCCCATACTGCCCTCGTTCCCAGCCATAAACGGGTCCATACCCTTTTTTCTTTTCTTTTCTTGGGTTTCTCGAGACAAAATACAGCCAACATCACAGCAACAGCTTGTTGTTGTTCTTTAGACACCATGCTTGACACGCCCAGTTGATGTAGCCTACATCGCAGTTGACGTAGCCTCGCAAGGCAGTCACAAAATGTGATGACAGTACTGAAGCAAATCTATAATCTGGCCAGGTTGGTATCAATATTTTAATTTGGTCACATCGCACAGTGTGACATGTAATAATCGTAAAAGACTGAATCCAAAGTACGGTGTGGGAAGGCCTTAAGACAAGGGATAGTACATAGAAATTACATTTGTTGGCAGTGGGTAGTTTAACAAACCCAAGGTGTGGACTCCTTGTCTATAAACTGCTTTCAAGGTAAAGAAACATATATATAAATATGTAATAAATATGTCATTTTAAAGGCGATATATGTAATATTTTTGCATTGTAATTTCAGAAAATGGCCTTTATATACTGTATCTACAACAGTAATAGTGGAATGATAGTGTTTCACAATATTTTTTTCCACCAAATGTTTTATTCGGCCCACATAAAATTGCATTCTAATGGTGCAGCCCTCTTATTGGTCAACAAAAGACAGACTGGCTTTTGTTGTCAAATTGACTGGGTTCAGCAAATCTCTTGTCAGTCCAACAACAGCCCCAGTCAATTTGATAGCAATAGACTTTAAGTTGTTGAATTGTTTCATGTCCATTGAACAAAAATATCAACGCAACTTGTAAAGTGTTGGTCCCATGTTTCATGAGCTGAAATAAAAGATCCCAGAAGTTTTAGAAACACAAAAATATTATTTCTCTCAAATTTTGTGCACACACATTTGTTTACATCCCTGTAAGTGAGCATTTCTTCTTTGCCAAGATAAGCCATCCATCTGACAGGTGTGGCATATCAAGAAGCTGATTAAATAGCATGATCATTACACAGCTGCACCTTGTGATGGGGACAATAAAAGGCCACTAAACTGTGCAGTTTTGTCACACAACACAATGCCACAGATGTCTCAAGTTTTGAGGGAGTGTGCAATTGACATGCTGACTGCAGGAATGTCCACCAGAGCTGTTGCCAGATAATTGAATATTCATTTCTCTACCATAAGCCGCCTCTAACGTCGTTTTAGAGAATTTGGCAGTATGTCCAATCGGCCTCACAACTGCAGACCACGTGTAACCACGCCAGCCCAGGACCTCCACATCCGGCTTCTTCACCTGCAGGATCGTCTGAGACCAGCCACCCAGACAGCTGATGAAACTGTGGGTTTGCACAACCAAAGAATTTCTGCACAAACTCGGGGAAGCTCATCGGCTTGCTCGTCATCCTCACCAGGGTCTTGACCTGACTGTAGTTCAACGTCGCAACTGACTTCAGTCGGCAAATGGTCACCTTCGATGGCCACTGGCATGCTGGAGGAGTGTGCTCTTCACGGATGAATCCCGGTCATCGTGTGGGCGAGCAGTTTGCTAATGTCAACGTTGTGAACATAGTGCCTGCCCCATGGTGGTGGTGGGGTTATGGGATGGGTAGGCATAAGCTACGGACAACGAACACAATTGCATTTCATCTATGGAAATTTGAATCCTCCAAAATACCGTGACGAGATACTGAGGACCATTGTCGTGCCATTCAGCCGCCGCCATCACCTCATGTTTCAGTATGGTAATGCATGGCCCCATGTCACAAGGATCTATACACAATTCTTGGAAGCTGAAAATGTCCCAGTTCTTCCATGGTCTGCATACTCACCAGACATGTCACCCATTGAGCAGGTTTGGCATGCTCTGGATCGACGTGTACGACAGCGTGTTCCAGTTCCCGCCAACATCCAGCAACTTTGCACAGCCATTGAAGAGGAGTGGGACAACATTCCATATGCCACAATCAACATCCTGATCAACTCTATGTGAAGGAGATATGTCGCGCTGCCTGTGGCAAATGTTGGTCACACCAGATACTGACTGGTTTTCTGATCCACAGACCTACCTTTTTTTGAGGTATCTGTGACCAATAGATGTATCTGTATTCCCAGTCATGTGAAATCCATAGATTAGGACCTAATGAATTTATTTAAATTGACTGATTTCTATTTATGTACCAAGCTAAAAACACGGAGCCTAACATAAGCTATATAGCTGCTAGGAGGATGTTACGTAATGTAATTGAAGGAGTAGGTGAGTGACTGACCTTTTCCCCTCATGTCGTTTTTCGGTGGCTATATACAGTTAGGGATGCAAGTGTCATTTGGTTAGCTAGCAAGAACTTGAAATACTGTTATCCAGTTAGCATACCTCATGCATTCGCAAATTCACTCTGGCTATCTACTCCGATTTCAGAGCACTCTCGTCTGTGTGCCAGAGTGCAGAATAACTGCTGAATTTACGAATGCTCAACACTCGCTCGATATGACAGGTGTCAGTAAACTTAAGCAAAACATATAATTGTCAGTCATGAACACGCTAGATAACATGTTAACAGCTTAACCAGCTGTGCTACGGCGAGTAAAATGGTCAGAGTGAGGCATTCATTTGTGTCTGGAAGTAGTTAGCTAGCAAGCGAGCCAACTTTAGCCAGTTAGCTTGGGTGCTTGGTTGGGACAATAATTAATGCATTGGTAGGCAAGCTGCTGCAGAAGGACAAGTAGGCTACAATTCCCCATTATTTATTAGTGCAATTTTGACAGGCAACTAGCTAAACAAGTTTGAGGGTTTATCTAGTGTTCATTCTTTAAATTTGAGCTCATATGTATGTATATATGTATATGTAATTCCATTCTAAGAACTTATGAAAACCATATCTAAGTGCTCGCTTGTCAGATTATATATATATTTTTTAAAGGGTCATATTCTTCCTGGGGGTGTGTATGAACAGATTTGAATGAGATTTCATGTTGCTAAAATGCTGTCAGTTATACTTTAAGCAAAGGTCTCGCCATTTGTCAAAGGCTTCACTCAATCTGGATACATGTCATGTTCTCTGACACAAGGTCAACAAGGCTCCTCTACACTCCCAGAAAAAAAGGTGCTATCTACAACCTAAAAGGGTTCTTCAGTTGTCCCCATAGGAGAACCTTTGAATAACCCTTTTTAGTTCCAGGTAGAACACTTTTGTTGTTCCATGTAGAATCAATTCCATGGAACCCAAAGGGTTTCTCATATGGGGACAGCTGAATAACAATTGTTTTTAAGAGTGCTGTTTGTGTATTCTTCTACGGTATGTGTACTGTATGTGCTCCACACACAGCTGAGAGCCACGAACCTTGATCCCGACACGGTTCTATACCTACAGCAAAGGCACAGGCATTGCTTTAGGAAATCTGCACCGTTGTAACTGGCATTTTACCGTATGGTGTGAAATAACTATTGGGATAACTGTGTTCAGCACAGGTATTTACAGTATATCCCCTGGGTAGAGTCTGGGCTGGAGGTGGAGACTGACGAGCTCCGCCCCGTGTTGCAGAGGATGGGCCTGAGCAATGCTCTTTTTGCACCGATTTGCTCATCTACATCACTTAGGATGTAATTGTTTGGAACGCAAGGTGATTTGAAGATCAGTGATTTTGCGCACCACTCAAACATGGAGATAGTTAGTAGTTATTTCCCAACATGCACTGTGTGCCGTGGTGTTGAAATACAGGGCTGCCACAAAGACGCGCATTTGAGTGTTAGTGGTGATGTCATGTTTTCTAAAATCTGTTTTGTAAAATCACATGACGTATTGATTGTCCTGTAATATAAGTGGGGTCATAAAATGGAAGACAAGCATTGTATGTGAATGGTTTTATTCCAACAAAGGAACACATTGAAACAAAGTAATTGTGTAACTAAAATAACCTGCTCTAGGTATGATCGAGTCAGATGAGTCATTAGCAGACATACTAAGTCAACATGGGTCCTGTACAATTTAAAATACGATTCTATACAATTTATAGAAGTCATATTGTCATGTTCAATGCAGAGCAGCTAATATGATTTAAGCCTGTTTTTAAAAGTGCGTATTCATTTATTTAAAAGGGATGATTTATTTGAAGAGAAATCATAACACTTTTATGCACAAAAGAAATTATCATTGGGAAATGTGAACAATGTCAAGCAGTGGTATTATATACATTGATACAAACATGAACTTTTAAACCAATTAAATGTGGCAGACTAACTGACTAATAAGCAACATTGCTGATATCATAAAAAATACATGACTCCTCTAGCTTGTACAGTAATGGGTTGAAGGCACACATGAAAATAGCAGTGCTTGATCATTGAAATTGTGACACTGGATACACCCTATGCCATCTATTGATTAATATTGTGCACATCCAGAGAGTGCAGATGTGACCATTTTTGAGCATGAGTATAAATGTATAGACAGTCAACAAAACAAGTACAGACAACATTATTGCTTCAGTACAGTGCATTTGCCAGTTTACTATGAAGCATTTACAGACATTAGAGCACTTCTCAACAGTTCTATATGGTTATTGGGTGCTCAAAGCACATTTTAGCTACAGTATACAGGTACTCCCTTAGCAGCATACACGTCTTTTTTTTACCCATTTTTCTCCATCGTCTTTTCCCATTGCTGCAACTGCCGTACAGACTCGGGAGAGGTGAAGGTCGAGATCCGTGCGTCCTCCGAAACACGAACCCTCCAAGCCGCACTGCTTCTTGACACAATGCTTGCTTAACCCAGAAGCCAACCACACCAATGTGTCGGAGGAAACACCTGGAGAACGTGTCAGCATGCATTGCGCCAGAGCTAGAGCGTAATGGGACAAGGACAACTCGGCCGGCCAAACCATCCCCTAACCCGGTCGTGGCCGGCTGTGACACAGCCTGGGATTGAACCAGGATCTGTAGTGATGCACTGTCTTAGATCGCTAGACACTTGGGAGGTTCAGCAGCATTCATTCGTTATCGGAGACTAAAGACTATGTGAAGTCAAGCTTGGTGGTTGTCGGTAAGCTATGTTGTTGAATCTTTTCTCCCTCACTTAAATCCAGCCACTTGCATACAGTTGTTTATACAACGGGTGGGTCTAATTCTGAATGCTGATTGGTTAAAACAGCATTCCAGCCGGTGTCTATTCCACAAGTTACCACCGGCTAAATCTATAAAAAGTTCAAATGTCTATTTACTCTGTTCCATCTGACTGCGCAATCCATTGTCTCATCAACCCCTGCCAAGCAATTTATAAACTTGATCTCCACTATAAAAAGCATCTAGACATTCTCATGTTTCTTTTAGACTAACATTTCGTTTTCAACAGCGGAGATTTGTATAAACCTTCCTGTCTGTCTCTTCGACATTTGCAACATTGTTTCAATATTCAAATTTGATCTTCAGCTGTCCCATAGTAATGAACGTAGCACTCACTTCCGTTATCATGAAGTGCTTTGAAAGACTAGTCAAGGACCATATCACCTCCACCCTACCTGATACCCTAGACCCACTCCAATTTGCTTACTGCCCAAATAGGTCCACAGACGACGCAATCGCAACCACACTGCACCCTGCCCTAACCCATCTGGACAAGAGGAATACCTATGTGAGAATGCTGTTCATCAACTACCGCTCAGCATTTAACACCATAGTACCCTCCAAACTCGTCATCAAGCTCGAGACCCTGGGTCTCGACCCCGCCCTGTGCAACTGGGTATTGGACTTCCTGACGGCCCACCCCCAGGTGGTGAGGGTAGATAACAACATCTCCACCCCGCTGATCCTCAACACTGTGGCCCCACAAGGGTGCGTTCTGAGCCCTCTCCTGTAATCCCGGTTCACCCACGACTGCATGGCCATGCACACCTCCAACTCAATCATCAAGTTTGCGGATGACACTACAGTGGTAGGCTTGATTACCAACAACGACGAGACGGCCTACAGGGAGGAGGTGAGGGCCCTCGGAGTGTGGTGTCAGGGAAATAACCTCAACAAAACAAAGGAGATGATTGTGGACTTCAGGAAACATCAGATGGAGCACCCCCCTATCCACATCGACTGGACAGTAGTGGAGAGGGTAGTAAGTTTTAAGTTCCTCGGCGTACACATCACGGACAAACTGAATTTATCCACCCACACAGACAGCGTCGTGAAGAAGGCGCAGCAGTGCCTCTTCAACTTCAGGAGGCTGAAGAAATCCGGCTTGTCACCAAAAACACTCAAACTTCTACAGATGCACAATCGAGAGCATCCTGTCGGGCTGCATCACCACCTGATACGGCAACTGCTCCACCCACAACCGTAAGGCTCTCCAGAGGGTAGTGAGGTCTGCACAACGCATCACCGGGGACAAACTACCTGCCCTCCAGGACACCTACACCACCCGATGTCACAGGAAGGCCATAAAGATCATCAAGGACAACAACCACCCGAGCCACTGCCTGTTCACCCCGCTATCATCCAGAAGGCGAGGTCAGTACAGGTCCATCAAAGCAGGGACCGAGAGACTGAAAAACAGCTTCTAATCTCAAGCCCATCAGACTGTTAAACAGCCACCACTAACATTGAGTCCAGCCACTTTAATAATGGAATTTGATGGAAAAATATCACTAGGCACTTTAAACAAAGCTACTTAATATAATGTTTACATACCCTACATTACTCATGTATATCTATATACGGTACTCTATATCATCTACTGCATCTTTATGTAATACATGTATCACTAGCCACTTTAAACTATGCCACTTTGTTTACATACCCTACATTACTCATCTCATATGTATATACTGTACTCGATACCATCTACTGCATCTTGCCTATGCCGTTCTGTACCATCACTCATTCATATATCTTTATGTACATATTCTTTATCCCTTTACACTTGTGTGTATAAGGTAGTAGTTTTGTAATTGTTAGGTTAGATTACTCGTTGGTTATTACTGCATTGTCGGAACTAGAAGCACAAGCATTTCGCTATACTCACATTAACATCTACTAACCATGTGTATCTGACCAATACAATTTGATTTGATTTAGTAATGAACGGGACGAGACGGGAAGCGTGTCTTAGCCAGTCGAAATAATGAATCAGCTGGCATCATTTTTATGGTTATACACAAATAAATGTAAATTGAAACAAGGTCAAACGAAACCAAGTGCAGCTAGTTTTCAGGCTTTCCAGCTTCAGTTTGAAGTGATTGTGTTAGCTGTGTTGTTGACTAGCTCTTCTGAACAACAGTGGCCTGACGAGTGACCACATTTCTACGCCAGGTGAAATCGTACCTCATTAGCTCATTGTTATGGATGTATCCAAATAAATGTCTTTTGAAAACAGCTTAAACAAATGCAAATACTTTGCTGTTATTCTGGCTGCACCTTTTGACTTGACTGTAAGTTAGCACTAATTGGCTAGCTAGCAAGCAAGGAATAAGAACGTTGCCAGTCAGTATGGCAGTGGAACATTTAGAACGAACGACTGGGTCGCGTCTCTGGCAATCGAACCGATGGAGGATATATTGGCATTTCGTCTCGGGCCTAACAACAACCCTGCCAATATAGCCTCTGAACATTGGCTTCTCGGGCATTATCAATTAAATATGACCTGAACAGAGTTGCTTATGGATGAACAGAACAACATATAATATGTCAGCATAACTGACATATAACTACAATGGCTAAATGTCTCTATTTGAATATATTCAATAAGACCATGTTGGACAGAAATAGGCTGATGGATTAGCCCCTTCTCTCAAACCCCCTTCATCCCAGAGGAAATGCCCAATAGAACGGCTCTGAATGTCAGGGCCAGGAAGCCGGTCCCCAACAGGTCCCCCAGAGCCGTGAGGTACGGGATAGAGTAGTTGTCCGGGTCCAGCCCCCGCCGCCACATCCAGCGCATCATCAGGTCAGCCGTGTACAGCAGAATCACCACCTGTGAATAACAATAAACATATTACAGTGGCAAGACAAAGTATGTGAACTCTTTGGAAATACCTGGATTTCTGCATAAATACCTGGATTTCTCATAAAATTTGATCTGATCATCTAGGTCACAACAATAGACAAACACAGTCTGCTTACACTAATAGCACACAAACAATTATACGTTTTCATGTCTTTATTGAACACACCATGTAAACATTCACAGTGTAGGGTGTAAAAATGATGTGAACCCTTGGATTTAATAACTCGTTGACCCTCCTTTGGCAGCAATAACCTCAACCAAACATTTTCTGTAGCGGATCAGACCTGCCCAGCGGGCAGGAGAAATTATGGACCATTCCTCTTGACAAAACTGTTTCAGTTCAGCAATATTCTTTTGATGTCTGGTGTGAACTGCTCTCTTGAGGCCGAGCCACAGCATCTCTAATGGGTTGAGGTCAGGACTCTGACTGAGCCATTCCAGAAGGCATATTATCTTCTGTTGAAGCCATTCTGTTGTTGATTTACTTCTGTGTTTTGGGTCGTTGTCCTGTTGCATCACCCAACTTTTTGGCGGACAGATAGCCTAACATTCTCCTGAAAAATGTCTTGATAAACTTAGGAATTCATTTTCCCGTCGATGATGGCAAGCTCTCAAGGCCCTGAGTCAGCAAAGCAGCCCCAAACCATGATGCTCCCTCCACCATACTTTACAGTTGGGATGAGCTTTTCATGTTGGTATGCTGTGCCTTTTTTTTCTCCATACATATTGTTGTGTGTCCCTTCCAAACAACTCAACTGTAGTTTCATCTGTCCACAGAATATTTTGCCAGTAGCGCTGTGGAACATCCAGGTGCACTTTTGAAAACATTAGATGTGCAGCAATGTTTTTTTGGACAGCAGTGGCTTCTTCCGTGGTGTCCTCCCATGAACACCATTCTTGTTTAGTGTTTTACATATCGTGTATCGTAAACTCGTCAACAGAGATGTTAGTATGCTCCAGAGATTTCTGTAAGTCTTTAGCTGACACTCTAGGAATCTTCTTAACCTCATTGAGCATTCTGCGCTTGCAGTCATCTTTGCAGGACGGCCACTCCTAGGGAGAGTAGCAACAGTGCTGAAGTTTCTCCATTTATAGACAATTTGTCTTATCGTGGACTGATGAACATCAAGGCTTTTAGAGATACTTCTGTAACCCTTTCCAGCTTTATGCAAGTCAACAATTCTTAATCTTAGGTCTTCTGAGATCTATTTTGTTCAAGGCATGGTTCACATCAGGCAATGCTTGTGAAAAGCAACCTCAACATTTGTGCGTGTTTTTTATAGGGCAAGGCCGATCTAACCAACATCTCCAATTTTGTCTCATTGATTGGACTCCAGGTTAGCTGACTCCTGACTCCAAATATCTTTAGCCTAGGGGTTCACATACTTTTTCCAACCTACACTGTGAATGTTTAAATGATGTATTCAATATAGACAAGAAAATACAATAATGTGTGTCTATTGTTGTGGAGTAGATAAGATCAAATTTGATGACCAATTTTTCCATAAATTCAGGAATTCCAAAGGGTTCACGTACAAAAACATATGTATTCTTCACACTACCAGCATCAACTTATTTTTGCTTGTGCAAGTATTCATCCCCATTTTCAAAGGGCCTCTCTTGTCGGACATCTACAGTTGAAGTCGGGAGTTTACATACACTTAGGTTGTAGTCATTAAAACTTGTTTTTTCAACCACTCCACAAATTTCTTTTTAACAAACTATAGTTTTGGCAAGTCAGTTAGGACATCTAGTTTGTTCATGACACAAGTAATTTTTCCAACAATTGTTTACAGATTATTTCCCTTATAATACACTGTATCTTAATTTCAATGGGTCAGAAGTTTACATACACTAAGTTGAGTGTGCCTTTAAACAGCTCGGAAAATTCAAGAAAAAGATGTCAATGGCTTTAGAAGCTTCTGATAGGCTAATTATAAATAATTTGAGTCAATTGGAGGTGTACCTGTGGATGTATTTCAAGGCCTACCTTCAAACTCAGTGCCTCTTTGCTTGACATTATGGGAAAATCAAAAGAAATCAGCCAAGACCTCAGAAAAAAATTGTAGACCTCCACAAGTATGGTTCATCCTTGGGAGCAATTTCCAAATGCCTGAAAATACCACGTTCATCAGTACAAACAATAGTACGCAAGTATAAACACCATGTGAACTCACAGCTGTCATACCACTCAGGAAGGAGACATGTTCTGTCTCCTAGAGATGAACATACTTTGGTGCAAAAAGTGTAAATCAATCCCAGAACAACATCAAAGGACCTTGTGAAGATGCTGGAGGAAACAGGTACAAAAGTATCTACATCCACAGTAAAATGAGTCCTATATTGACATAACCTGAAAGGCCGCTCAGCAAGGAAGAAGCCACTGCTGCAAAACAACCATAAAAAAGCCAGACTACGGTTTGCAACTGCACATGTGTAATGACTTTCTTTAGTCGAAGGAGAGTCGGACCAAAATGTGGCGTGGTTATTTAGATACATCTTTAATGAAGATGAACCACGATCAATAAAAAAAACATTAAACGTAATGTTAAAACCGAAACAGCCTAAACTGGTGCAAACTAACAAAGGAACAGGAACAATCACCCACAAAACCCAACACCAAACAGGCTACCTAAATATTGTTCCCAATCAGAGACAATGACTAACACCTGCCTCTGATTAAGAACCATATCAGGCCAGACATAGAAATAGACAAACAAGACATCCAACATAGAATGCCCACTCATATCACACCCTGACCAAACAAAACATAGAAACATACAAAGCAAACTATGGTCAGGGTGTGACAACATGGGGACAAAGATTGTACTTTTTGGAGAAATGTCCTATTTCTGTTTCATCAGACCAGAGAACTGTTTGGCCATATTGACCATCGTTATATTTGGAGGAAAAAGGGGGAGGCTTGCAAGCCGAAGAACATCATCCCAACCGTGAAGCACTGGGGTGGCAGCATCATGTTGTGGAGGTGCTTTGCTGCAGGAGGGACTGGGGCACTTCACAAAATAGATGGCATCATGAGGTTGGAAAATTATGTGGATATATTGAAGCAACATCTCAAGACATCTGTCAGGAAGTTAAAGCTCGGTCGCAAATGGATCTCCCAAATAGACGTTGACCCCAAGCATACTTCCAAAGTTGTGGCAAAATGGCTTAAGGACAACAAAGTAAAGGTATTGGAGTGGCCATCACAAAGCCCTGACCTCAATCCTATAGAAAGTGTGTGGGCAGAACTGAAAAAGCATATGCAAGCAAGGATGCCTACAAACCTGACTCAGTTACACCAGCTCTGTCAGGAGGAATGGGCCAAAATTCACCCAACTTATTGTGGAAAGCTTGTGGAAGGCTACCCAAAACGTTTGACCCAAGTTAAACAATTTAAAGGCAGTGCTACCAAATACTAATTGAGTTTATGTAAACTTCTGACCCACTGGGAATGTGATGAAATAAATAAAAGCTGAAGTAAATCATTCTCTCTACTATTATTCTGACATTTCACATTCTTCAAATAAAGTGGTGATCCTGCCTGACCTAAGACCGGTAATGTTTACTAGGATTAAATGTCATTAATTGTGAAAAAAATGGATTTGAAATGTATTTGGCTAAGGTGTATGTAAACTTCCGACTTCAACTGTATTACCAAACAAGCGCTCCTCTGTTCCATTTTATGCCACTGTTATGTTCATACTGGTTGGAACTGAACGATTAAACTTTGGTTATGTTCATGGAGAAATGCTGAGAAGAAGAACTGATACAGTAATTTGGCAACACTGGGCCTGACAACCCACTGTGTATTCCGGACTTTAGTCAAACCCAATCTTTATTGAGCAGTAACCATTCCATTGCCTCTTGGTTAAGATCTTGTTTTTATACGGTCTAGGTTTAGATAGTTACTATTACACATATGCTCTTGTACAAGTCTGCACATTTATATCACATATGGTTTTTGTAAGCCACATCTGTCTGTTTCTGTGTACAGTGTATAATTATATTTATATTCCCCTACTGATAAGTGGCTATCAGGTTTACACTGAAAAGTTGCAAATGACAACACTGGTCATTTCAACTGTACTGAAAAAGACCATTTGATGTGATAAACAGCAGGACTAAAACACTGTTGTGTTCTATACAGACGTGTCAGTCTGTTGGTCGACCTGTTTCAGCAACATGTGGTTTGAATTGCAGCGCTGGAGTTTGGCCAAGCAAGAGGGCTGAAAAACTGTAAATCTTTTTTATGAAACATTTCTACTAAGGCCATTGTTTGTCTTGACGTGATAAAGTCATCCAAATGATTTTCTTAGTGTACACCTATGATTCCCTGGACTCAAACCCTCCTTAATGTGTGAGATCCGAACAAAAAAAGAGGTGTCGAGAAAATAAGCATTCCTCCATGAAACTGACCTAACTTTTTCACAAAGTTCACAGGTTTATGGCAATAAAGGTGTCCTACTTTCTTTTTGCAGCGTATCACTATGGAATAACTAGGTTCAATGAAATTACATAGAATAAAATACTATAACTAACACGGGTGTGAAACTCATTTTTCCCCAGAGGCCGCACTGAAAATGCACCATTATCATTTCTAAACAATTCCTATTTGGTTTCTATCATTGAAGTTTATAAACCCCAAAAACCTAAATAAATAATTGCACTCTAATTAATTATTATTATGTCCATATGTCAGCTATAGATTTTTCAATGTACAGTATGTCAGCTGTTACAGTAAGAGTTGTATACAGTCTATGGTTTAGCTAGTTTAATGTCTGTGGTACATATATATTTGACATCTGACCTGTAGCAGGGCTGCACACAGGTATAGGCAGACGAAGACAGACGTGAGGGCGCCGTGGCCGCCCTTCAGTAAGTGGATGGTGTAGAGGAAGAGCAGGTGACCCGGAACCACCAGGAAGACCAGAACTCTGGCTGACTTGGAGTTGACCCCTGTGGATGTAAACAGGAAAATTTGAGGACTTAAAAACGGTTTGGATTAAATGACAGCACTCTTGGTAAATTAATAAAAAGTCATCTAAAACTTTAGAAAGTTAACTATCTTATTACTGTCTAGGTCAGAGGAAGTGTGCAAGACAACTGCTATAGATTGTGTGTGGATGTGTACAGTCGTCAAATTGGGATTTTGTACTGTTTGTGCTACGTTTGAAGTTTGTTTTGACTGGTTAGCTGAGGAGCTGAAGGTCAGGCAAGGGTCAGGGCAGTGTTGTGTCATGTTGTGTGTTCGTGTGGGTATTTAACAATCTCTATTTACAGTTGAAGTCGGAAGTTTACATACACCTTAGCCAAATACATTTAAACTCAGTTTTTCACAATTCCTGACATTTAATCCTAGTAAACATTACCGGTCTTAGGTCAGGTAGGATCACCACTTTATTTTAAGAATATGAAATGTCAGAATAATAGTAGAGAGAATTATTTATTTCAGCTTTTATTTCTTTCATCACATTCCCAGTGGGTCCGAAGTTTACATACACTCAATTGGTATTTGGTAGCATTGCATTTAAATTGTTTAACTTGGGTCAAATGTTTTGGGTTGCCTTCCACAAGCTTCCCACCGTAAGTTGGGTGAATTTTGGCCCATTCCTCCTGACAGATCTTGTGTAACTGAGTCAGGTTTGTAGGCCTCCTTGCTCGCACACACATTTTCAGTTCTGCCCACACATTTTCTATAGGAATGAGGTCAGGGCTTTGCCTCCAAACATAAAGATGGTCATTATGGCCAAACAGTTTTTTGTTTGTTTCATCAGACCAGAGGACATTTCTCCAAAAAGTACGATCTTTGTCCCCATGTGCAGTTGCAAACCATAGTCTGGCTTTTTTATGGTGGTTTTGGAGCAGTGGTCTGCTTCCTTCCTGAGCGGTATGACAGCTGCGTGGTCCCAGGGTGTTTATACTTGCATACTATTGTTTGTACAGATGAACGTGGTACCTTCAGACGTTTGGAAATTGCTCCCAAGGATGAACCATACTTGTGGAGGTCTACTATTTTTTTCTGAGGTCTTGGCTGATTTCTTTTAATTTTCCCATGATGTCAAGCAAAGAGGCTGAGTTTGAAGGTAGGCCTTGAAATACATCCACAGGTACACCTCAAATTGACTCAAATGAGGTCAATTAGCCTATCAGAAGATTCTAAAGCCATGACATCATTTTCTTGAATTTTCCAAGCTGTTTAAAGGCACAGTCAACTTAGTGTATGTAAACGTCTGACCCACTGGGTCGTATAAGTGAAGTGATCTGTCTGTAAACAATTGTTGAAAAAATTACTTGTGTCATGCACAAAGTGGATGTCCTAACTGACTTGCCAAAACTATAGTTTGTTAACAAGAAGTTTGTGGAGTGGTTGAAAAAACAAGTTTTAATGACTCCAACCCAAGTGTATGTAAACTTCCAACTTCAACTGTAGATGTCCGACAAGAGAGGCCCTTTGAAAATGGGGATGAATACTTGCACAAGCAAAAATAAGTTGATGCCAATGAGACCAAATTGGAGATGTTGGTTAGATCGTCCTTGCCCTATAAAAAAACACGCACAAAATTTGAGGTTGCTATTCACAAGAAGCATTGCCTGATGTGAACCATGCCTTGAACAAAATAGATATCAGAAGACCTAAGATTAAGAATTGTTGACTTGCATAAAGCTGGAAAGGGTTACAGAAGTATCTCTAAAAGTCTTGATGTTCATCAGTCCACGATAAGACAAATTGTCTATAAATGGAGAAAGTTCAGCACTGTTGCTACTCTCCCTAGGAGTGGCCGTCCTGCAAAGATGACTGCAAGAGCACAGTGCAGAATGCTCAATGAGGTTAAGAAGATTCCTAGAGTGTCAGCTAAAGACTTACAGAAATCTCTGGAGCATACTAACATCTCTGTTGACGAGTCTACGATACACGATACGTAAAACACTAAACAAGAATGGTGTTCATGGGAGGACACCACAGAAGAAGCCACTGCTGTCCAAAAAAAATGTGCTGCACGTGTAAAGTTTTCAAAAGTGCACCTGGACAAGTTTGAAACAAGTTTTAATGACTCCAACCTAAGTGTATGTAAACTTCCGATTTCAACTGTATGTGTGTGTTTGAAGTTGAAGTGTGTTTTGACTGCTGACCTGAGGAGCAGAAGGTCAGGCAGGGGCCAGGCCAGTGTTGTGCCATCTTGGAGGGCAGGGTCCCAAGCATGCTCCAGTAGTGGAGGTAGGTGGAGATGCGGCTGGCCTGGATGGCCACCAAGTTACCTCCCACACCTGCGTGAAGGGATGGAACAGAACAATCATTGGAATTAGAGTTTTTTTTCAAGGATCATTTGTCGAAATGGTCTGTTACATATTTAGGCTTGAGCTCTGGGTTTAATAAATTATAGGTATTTTCAAGGTTATGAAGCATCTTTATGGTAATTGTAGGTAGTTTTGGTTTTCTGCAACTTTTTATAGTTCCTCAAGTAGGGTTTGTTCGGCTGTAACTGTATTGGCATATCTTTAAAGTGAGTTTGTGCAAAGAGAGAGCATGATCTTGTATCCATGAGATTATACTGCATCTTTTCAAATCAGAGAAGTATTAAAAGCGTGGTAGCAAGCACAACGCTACAGGTGTTGTTGAAGACTGTATCATCCAGTCATGAAAAACTCAATATGGTCCTTTATAATATTAACAACATCCTCACTCAGAAACATGTGATGGGATGATGAATGCATATCTTATTGCCTTGGGCGCATCTCTCCGAGAGGTATACAAACATGTCTAATAGCTTTGAGCGTGTCTCGCTGTAGTTCCCTGCAATAGCTCTTAAAATTACATTCTCAACAGCCATGCTTCCACAGCCAACAGCTAAGTCTTGCATATTATTGGATGGGGTTGAGAGGAACGGAGAGAGTTGGTGTTATGTACTTGAGTGAAGACCCAAAAGCGGTTTTAACAGAAAACAGAGTTCTTTAATGAAAAACAGGAATGGCATAAATCCTCTTCCAACGTAGTCAATGGAACAAAAAGAACGTTAGTATAATGCAGGATGCACCTGCCAGGCAGACTCCGACAGGATAGGACAAGGTGGAAGCAAACGCGACGACAGCTTGCTTCTGGCATCAAAAACACAAACAAGAATCAGACACTGAAAGTAGCAGGAACAGAGAGAGAAATAGAGACCTAATCAGAGGGGGAAGGGAGAACAGGTGGGAAAGAGTGAATGAGCTAGTTAGGGGAGATGTAGAACAGCTGAAGAATGAGAGACAGAGAAGGTAACCTAAAAAGACCAGCAGAGAGAGACAGAGTGAAGAGAAAGGACAGGAACAGACATAACAAGACATGACAGTACCCCCCCACTCACCGAGCGCCTCCTGGCGCACTCGAGGAGGAAACCTGGCGGCAACGGAGGAAATCATCGATCAGCGAACGGTCCAGCACGTCCCGAGAGGGAACCCAACTCCTCTCCTCAGGACCACCCCTCCCAATCCACTAGGTACTGATGACCCAAGGGCGCATGTCCAAAATCTTACGAACCCTGTAGATGGGTGCGCCCTCGACAAGGATGGGGGGGGAGGGACGAGCGGGGGCGCGAAGAACGGGCTTAACACAGGAGACATGGAAGACCGGGTGAACGCGACGAAGATAGCGCGGGAGAAGAAGTCGCACTGCGACAGGATTAATGACCTGAGAAATACGGAACGGACCAATGAACCGCGGGGCCAACTTGCGAGAAGCTGTCTTAAGGGGAAGGTTCTGAGTGGAGAGCCATACTCTCTGACCGCAACAATATCTAGGACTCTTGGTCCTACGAGTAGCGGCCCTCACAGTCTGCGCCCTATTACGGCAAAGTGCCGACCTGACCCCCTTCCAGGTGCGCTCGCAACGCTGGACAAAAGCCTGAGCGGAGGGGACGCAGGACTCGGCGAGCTGAGATGAGAACAGCGGAGGCTGGTAAGGCTACTCTGAAAAGGGGATAGACCGGTAGCAGACGAGGGAAGCGAGTTGTGGGCGTACTCTGCCCAGGGGAGCTGTTCTGACCAAGACGCAGGGTTACGAAAAGAAAGACTGCGTAAATGACCAACAGTCTGATTGGCCCGTTCGGCTTGACCGTTAGACTGGGGATGAAAGCGGACGAGAGACTGACGGAAGCCCCAATCAAACGGCAAAACTCCCTCCAAAATTGAGACGTGAACTGCGGGCCTCTGTCGGAAACGACGTCAGACGGAAGGCCATGAATTCGGAAAACATTCTCGATAATGATCTGAGCCGTCTCCTTAGCAGAAGGGAGCTTATCGAGAGGAATGAAATGAGCCGCCTTAGAGAATCTATCGACAACCGTAAGAATAACTGTCTTCCCCGCTGATGAAGG
Organism: Oncorhynchus masou masou; assembly: GCF_036934945.1. Lineage (NCBI taxonomy): Eukaryota > Metazoa > Chordata > Actinopteri > Salmoniformes > Salmonidae > Oncorhynchus > Oncorhynchus masou. The sequence goes on along the minus strand of NC_088216.1, from coordinate 41,769,025 downwards.
CAGTCCGGTGATAAAATCTAAAGCGATGTGAGACCACGGTCGAGAGGGAATGGGAAGCGGTCTGAGACGGCCGGCAGGAGGAGAGTTCCCAGATTTAGTCTGCGCAGACCGAACAAGCGGCGACAAATCGACGCGCGTCACGTTCGAGTGGGCCACCAGAAACGCTGGCGAATGGAAGCGAGCGTACCCCGAACGCCGGGGTGGCCGGCTAACTTGGCAGAGTGGGCCCACTCAGAAGGTTCCTAGGACAAGCTCGCGGCGACGGAGTGTGAGCGAGTGCTTGCTTTACCTGCCTCTCAATTCCCCAGACAGTCAACCCGACAACACGCCCCTCAGGGAGAATCCCCTCGGGGTCGGTGGAGACCTCAGAAGAACTGAAGAGACGAGATAAAGCATCAGGCTTGGTGTTTTTGAGCCCGGACGATAAGAAATAACAAACTCGAAACGAGCGAAAAACAGAGCCCAACGAGCCTGACGCGCATTAAGTCGTTTGGCTGAACGGATGTACTCAAGGTTCCTATGGTCAGTCCAAACGACAAAAGGAAGTCGCCCCCTCCAACCACTGTCGATTCGCCTAGGGCTAAGCGGATGGCGAGCAGTTCCGCGATTACCAACATCATAGTTACGTTCTGACGGCGATAAGCGATGAGAGAAAACGCGCAAGGATGGACCTTGCCGTCAGAGAGAGAGCGCTGAGAAAGAATGGCTCCCACGCCCACCTCTGACGCGTCAACCTCAACAACAAACTGACTAGAGATGTCAGGTGTAACAAGAATAGGTGCGGATGTAAAACGATTCTTAAGAAGATCAAAAGCTCCCTGGGCGGAAACGGACCACTTAAAGCACGTCTTAACAGAAGTAAGGGCTGTGAGGGGAGCTGCCACCTGACCGAAATTACGGATGAAACGACGATAGAAATTAGCGAAGCCCAGAAAGCGCTGCAGCTCGACGCGTGACTTAGGAACGGGCCAATCAATGACAGCCTGGACCTTAGCGGGATCCATCTTAATGCCCTCAGCGGAAATAACGGAACCGAGAAAAGGGACAGAGGCGGCATGAAAAGTGCACTTCTCAGCCTTCACATAAAGACAGTTCTCCAAAAGGCGCTGGAGGACGCGTCGCACGTGCTGAACATGAATCGAGAGAGACGGTGAAAAAATCAGGATATCGTCCATGTAAACGAAAACAAAAATGTTCAGCATGTCTCTCAGGACGTCGTTAAAGTGCCTGAAAGACAGCTGGAGCGTTAACGAGGCCGAAAGGAAGAACCCGGTATTCAAAGTGCCCTAACGGAGTGTTAAACGCCGTCTTCCACTCGTCCCCCTCCCTGATGCGCACGAGATGGTAGGCGTTACGAAGGTCCAATTTGGTGAAAAACCTGGCTCCCTGCAGGATCTCGAAGGCTGAAGACATAAGAGGAAGCGGATAACGATTCTTAACTGTTATGTCATTCAGCCCTCGATAATCCACGCATGGGCGCAGGGACCCGTCCTTCTTCTGAACAAAAAAAAACCCCGCTCCGGCGGGAGAGGAGGAGGAGACTATGGTACCGGCGTCGAGCGAAACCGACAAATAATCCTCGAGAGCCTTACGTTCGGGAGCCGACAGAGAGTATAATCTACCCCGGGGGAGTAGTTCCCGGAAGGAGATCAATACTACAGTCATACGACCGGTGTGGAGGGAGAAGTGGCCTTGGAACGACTGAACACCGTGCGCAGATCGTGATACTCCTCCGGCACCCCTGTCAAATCGCCAGGCTCCTCCTGTGAAGAAGAGACAGAGGAAACAGGAGGGATAGCAGACATTAAACAGGTCACATGACAAGAAACATTCCAGGATAGGATAGTATTACTAGACCAATTAATAGAAGGGTTATGGCGCACTAGCCAGGGATGACCCAAAACAACAGGTGTAAAAGGTGAACGAAAAATTAGAAAAGAAATGGTTTCGCTATGATTACCAGAGACAGTGAGGGTTAAAGGCAGCGTCTCACGCTGAATCTTGGGAGAGAACTACCATCTAAAGCGAACAAGGCCGTGGGCTCCCTAACTGTCTGAGAGGAATGTCATGTTCCCGAGCCCAGGTCTCGTTAAAACAGCCCTCCGCCCCAGAGTCTATCAAGGCACTGCAGGAAGCAGATGAACCGGGCCAGCGGAGATGGACCGGAAAGGTAGTGCGTGATCCAGAAGGAGAGGCCTGAGTAGTTGCGCTCACCAGTAGCCCTCCTCTTACTGATGAGCTCTGGCTTTTACTGGACATGAGGTGACAAAATGACCAGCGGAGCCGCAGTAGAGACAGAGGCGATTGGTGATTCTCCGTTCCTTCTCCTTGGCCGAGATGCGGATACCCCCAGCTGCATAGGCTCAGCATCCGAGCCGGCGGAGGAGGGTGGCAGTGATGCGGCAGGTGGCAGTGATGTGGAGAGGGAGCAACGGAGAACGCGAGCTCCTTTCCACGAGCTCGGCGACGAAGATCAAACCGTCGCTCTATGCGAATAGCGAGAGCTATTAAGGAGTCCAGACTGGAAGGAACCTCCCGGGAGAGGATCTCATCCTTAAAACGAGGAGACCCTCCAGAAAACGAGCGAGCAAATCGTTCCAGTCACTAGAGGCAGCGAGAGTGCGAAACTCAATAGAATAATCCGTTATGGATCGATTCCCCTGACATAGGGAAGACAGGGCCCTGGAAGCCTCCTCCCCAAAAACAGAACGGTCAAAAACCCGTATCATCTCCTCCTTAAAGTCCTGATAACACTCCGCCCTCGCCTCCCAGATTGCCGTGCCCCACTCACGCGCCCGTCCGGTAAGGAGAGAAATGACGTAGGCGTGCGGGCTGCGCTCCTGGAGTAAGTGTTGGGCTGGAGAGAGAACACCACATCACACTGAGTGAGGAATGAGCGGCACTCAGTGGGCTCCCCAGAGTAACACGGCGGGTTGTTGATCCTGGGCTCCGGAGACTCGGAAACCCTGGAAGTGGGCGGTGGATCGAGGTGGAGTTGGTGAACCTGTGTTGTGAGGTCGGAGACTTGGACGGCCAGGGTTTCAACTGCATGTCGAGCAGCAGACAATTCCTCCTCGTGTCTGCCTAGCATCGCTCCCTGGATCTCGACGGCGGAGTGAAAAGGGTCCGGAGCCGCTGGGTCCATTCTTGGTCTGATTCTTCTGTTATGTACTTGAGTGAAGACCCAAAAGCGGTTTTAACAGAAAACAGAGTTCTTTAATGAAAAACAGGAATGGCATAAATCCTCTTCCAACGTAGTCAATGGAACAAAAAGAACGTTAGTATAATGCAGGATTGCCAGGCAGACTCCGACAGGATAGGACAAGGTGGAAGCAAACGCGACGACAGCTTGCTTCTGGCATCAAAAACACAAACAAGAATCAGACACTGAAAGTAGCAGGAACAGAGAGAGAAATAGAGACCTAATCAGAGGGGAAGGGAGAACAGGTGGGAAAGAGTGAATGAGCTAGTTAGGGGAGATGTAGAACAGCTGAAGAATGAGAGACAGAGAAGGTAACCTAAAAAGACCAGCAGAGAGAGACAGAGTGAAGAGAAAGGACAGGAACAGACATAACAAGACATGACAGTTGGAGAGGCAGAGAGGAGGAGAGGGAGAGAGGAGGAAAGAGGAGGAGAGGGAGAGAGGAGGAGAGGGAGAGAGTGATTGGAGAGGCAGGAGAAAGAGAGGAAGAGAGAGATTGTGAGGGAGGCAGAGGGAGAGCGGTGAGAGAGACATAAACAGTGATGGAGGGAGAGAGAGAGAGAGAGAGAGAAAGAATCACTGAATGGCAATGCAAATGTACTTCCTGTCTTGAAATGCAGATAAAAGCGAAAACCTTTGGTATCGCTAGCTGAGGTTGGAAAATATGCAGTATAGAGGAAATCCGAAGCAGATATTGCATAGTTGTCATTCTAAACAGGCTGAGGTTTATGTAAACCCTATTGTTATTCCTCTCCAGCGATGGTGGCTAGCCATGGGTAACAAACATCGCCATACTAAGAGTCTTATTTACAGAAGATGTGGGAACTTCAATACTTTCCTCCTTCCCCTCTGATGTTCTGACTAGGCTGCTGAGTGGTTTAAATTAGAGTCCTTTTATTCCGTATAAGTAATGAACATCTCGGGAGGCCTCGTAGTCATGGCTTTCAAGACTCATAATGCATTTATAAGTGATATTCTTCACAATTAATGGGCATATATCACTAATTTAAATGGTCAAAAATGTCTGTAAATATCACAGACTAGGCCTTTAGTGACATGGCACTCTGCAACTTGTGTGAGACCAACTTATGACTAATGAAATAAATGTTGATGCCATTTAGATGCTTTGCATTAAGCCGTTGTGCTTTTGTAAACTATCACACAAATTATAGTAATTTACTGTCATACTTCAAAGACTGTTTAAATAGGACAAGATCCCACGCCCATCTATTTTGTCATACGTCATATATCTCTCTACCAAGAAAACCAGATGTTGTCTTTGAGGGAAAAGACTACCAGATTTTACATTTAAGCTTACATAATATCTTACAGTAGTGGACAGACTAAGGATAACAAACATATGTAAAGTAATGCTGTGTTTATAACAATTTGAGACCAATTAAGCTATGGCTTCTCGACTCGAACCCATTTCCCAACATGAGCACAAATGAGATTTAATGGTGGCTTTACGAGAGACATATTTAGTAATGGTAAACAGCATTGCAAAAAGGTTAAACCTGTTTCTAGTTTTTCCCATACCCCACTGGGCACAGACGTAAGTTCAACTTCTAGTTTTGATTTACATTTGGTGGAGCAGGAGTCAACAAACATGAATTCATTGTGAAATCAACAACAATGTCACCATATCGTTGGATTTAGGTTAAAAGTTGTGTTAAAAAAAAGACTAAATGCCCTTATGTTGATGACTTTTTGCAAATCCAATCAGTTTTCCATGTTGATTCAACCAGTATTTTCCCAGTGGGACAGCTGTTTCTCGGGTAGTTTCTTGAGGATATTTGTTAGTTAGGAGGAAGTAGGAACTATTCAACAGTGAATTACACACAGGTCGCGCCCTTTCATTTGTTTGAGGATTAAGGTTCGGTCCACTCACCGTTGATTACTGGGGTGAACACTGCCATGCCCTCAAAGTTCGGGTCGCTCACGGTCTTGTCCAGAATAAGGCCTCCGATACTGTGGTTTAAAAGGACACAATGGGACACAAACGTCACTTAACATGTCTAAAGCCGAAAGGTGTCATGATAAAGTATTTTTTTAATTATCTGCACTGATCTGAAAGGAGAGGATAGATGAAAGCGATACGGTGCATGGAAGCCTACTGAGAAGTATATTTTACTTGTCCAGTTATATCAAATCAGTTTAGATAAAGGTGAGGGAAGAGGAAGCGATTAAGTCCTTCAAGATGCACTTTAAGTGTGTATACTGCACGGTTGTCTCCTTGAAGGAAACTAGTTGGAAACTCCTGAGTCTTTTGTAGATCATTAATAGAACATTGATTGAATATTGATAGAATGTTGATTGAATAAAAATAGATTGTTGAAAGCCCCAGGCCTTTACCTGCTGATGAACATGGCTACGATGACGGGCTGCCACCCAGACCTCAGGACCTCTCTAATTGGAGGAGAGCGCCGGGCAATGACCACCCACAGCGGGATGAGAACCAGGAAGAAGCCACACACCAGCACAGGCAGGTACCACATCTCTGGAAGACAGGACAGGTAGCGAGTGTGTGTGAGAAAGTGAGCACATTCCACATACACAGGTATAAAATAAGAAAATGTGTATCTGGAACACACCCAATGCACTGTGTTAGACATTTATCAAGCAGACCTGCAATAGACAGCAAAACGGAATGTTATGACTATAACTACTGTTCCCTGAAGCAGGGAAACTAGGTACAACACAACTATGGGGAGTCGTACTTACACCTGACAAGGGTAATGAAATCCGCGCCTGGCTGGGTGCCCAGCCTTCCACAGGTGATAAGCCGAGGCTCGGATTCGCTCCTTTAATTAATTTCCCCATAGTTGTGTTGTACCTCGTTTCCCTCCTTCAGGAAACAGTAGTTATAGTCATAACTTTACATTCCTTTTCAGTCGGTACTTATGGTACAACACAACTATCGGGAAAGGAAATCCCGCAGAAGCCGGCCCCAATGGCACCAAGTTAAATGGCCCATGACATTTATACAGCGCTATTAAAGGCCCAGTGCACTACTTTTGTGCAAAAATTCTTATTATTCATTTATTGTGGATTTTCCAGGGTGTGCTGCTGCCTTTCAGCACCCCTACTTCCGGCGGCTATGCCTCATAGGGACTAGTGAGCTACAGGCAGGAATCAGCAATGAATCCCAGAAATGAGCCACCTATGGGGAGGGGTGCCTCCTTGTGGACAAAGAGCAAACCTATTACTCTCACCCTGGGTACCTTCCGCCCCTAGGCAGGTAGCCTAGGGGCGGCAGGTAGCCTAGTGGTTAGAGCATTGGGCCAGTAACCGAAAGGTTGCTGGATTAAATCCCGAGCTGGCAAGACAAACATCTGTCGTTCTGCCCCTGAACAAGGCAGTTAACCCACTGTTCCTAGGCCGTCATTGTGAATACGAATTTGTTCTTAATTAACTGACTTGCCTATTTAAATAAATAAATATGTTGTGCTTCCTTGAGACTGTATAGCCTGCACAAAGCCCGGGCTCTGGCGATGGCTGATGCCAGCAGCATACCACCCTGCATACCACTGCTGGCTTGCTTCTGAAGCTAAGCAGGGTTGGTCCTGTTCAGTCAGCAACAAAAAATGAATTATTATGTGGATTATAATTAATGGATTTTTTTTGTAGGGGTTGATACTAATTTTGTCAAGGCAAATCAAGTTGGACATTTTAAAGTAGAAATTATAAGCTGCAGATGCCTTTTTAAACCTCAATACACTACACTAATTCTCAACAACAAAAGAGTGATCAAATGAAGATCCTACGGAAATTTGTAGTTAAGTCAATAGGACCAAGCCAGCAGCATACCACCCTGTATACCACTGCTTGCTTCTGAAGCTAAGCAGGGTTGGTCCTGGTCAGTCCCCGGATGGGAGACCAGATGCTGCTGGAGGGCCAGTAGGAGGCACTCTTTCCTCTGGTCTAAAAAAATGTCCCAATGGCAGTGATTGGGGACACTGTCCTGTGTAGGGTGTCGTCTTTCGGATGGGACGTTAAACGGGTGTCCTGACTCTCAGAGGTCATTAAAGATCCCATGGCACTTATCATAAGAGTAGGGGTGTTAACCCTGGTGTCCTGGCTAAATTCCCAATCTGGCCCTCAAATTATCACGGTCACCTAATAATCCCCAGTTTACAATTGGCTCATTCATCCCTCTCCCCTGTAACTATTCCCCAGGGTCGTTGCTGCAAATGAGAACGTGTTCTCAGTCAAGTTACCTGGTAAAATAACGGATAAATAAATAAAGTACCCCGTTTGGGCTGTAACCAAATGTGGAGGTACTGTTGTCGCGGTCATGTTTTTGTGGAGGGGAGCACTGGTCCCTCAGACCCGTGCTAAGGCCCCCTGCTCCGTGGGTTAACCAAGCCAAGTGCTCGGGGGCTTCTTCCTTATCGGAGGTGCATGCAAGCCCCGCTTCCTCCACTCCAGGAAATAGGAACGAGTTGCCATAATCCTGGGGGAAAGCTAGGAAGTTTCATTCACTAGAAGTTATGCATGCTAGCTGACTTTAGCCAGGAGATGTTTTAGTCTAAGCTAGGCTAGTTAGCCTCTTTGACTGCAACACGGTCTGTTTAGAATAACCAAACGACTTAATGCTACATATATTAAAACAAGAGAGCTATCCTATCAACTCCACGTGGGGTGGCAGGAATAGCTTGGCGAGTTAGCTAACCTGGCTAGCATGCTATGCAGCACTTGATTAGCTAGGCTGTTCTCTGCATAGGACCGGATCACTGAGGTAGGACCGGACCCATCATTGACAAGTCTGGGAAGAGAGGCAAGCATCGCTTGACCGAGGCAGACACAGGCAGCAAGGGGTACCCACCGAACCTTGCCACCCTCTCTCTTCGAGTAGCCTCCCGTAACTGGCGACAACAACCGCGTACACCACGCCCAGGCAGACAAGGTATTTGCTCCAACCAGACCCAATCCATCTCTGCGTCCCGCAACTCAGACTCAGCCGAGGTACGGGCACCAGGAAGAGGAAGTCACTATCGGAAACACCAAGCCACCTCAAGAATGCTACACGATTGTCAGGAGAACCTGCGCCTTGAACTAAAGGAATAGTTCCAGCCATGGGCAAGCCACTGTTACTGACCTCATCCCCTAGTCCCGCACACAAACGGATTCAAGCGAGGGCAGCCAGAGCATGCATTGAGACATACAAGGCAACAAATGTGAGTATCTTTATATTCATTTGGGCATGGTCGTGAACCCAAACCTGGCTTGTTATCCTGTCTTTTCGGTCACGTCAGCGATCTTACTCTTTGCTACAGCCAGGCCAAACAGTACGAAGAAAAAGTTATTGGTTTGTGGTTAGGAAACTAGGAGAACAAATACAAAAACTCCAGCCCACAAAGCCCAGGGGGTGAGCACGCACTACCACAAAGTGTTCCAAAAGTGTTTGTTTTTAGTCGTGTGAATCGTTGCTGCTCACGTCGAAGTGAAGAGCAGAAGAATTAAAGGAATGAATCCGAGCCTTGGGCTTGTCACCTGTGGAAGGCGGGGCTTCCAGCGAGATGCAGATTTTATTGGCCTTGTCAGGCGTAAGATTTTTTATTCACTGCAAAGGTTAACAAGATTTTTTATTGCCTGGTAAGGAAATTAAATGTAAACTGAAATAGCAATGAAGTAATGTAAAATATCTACTTTATGATCATAGTCTATTCCAGCTGGAAACAATGAGAGATCAGTTTTGAATCAACTCTTTTCTACCAAGCACTTTCCTAGAAAATCTGAAAGAACTGGGCTTCTGTCTGATTCTTTACCCTTCTCCTCAAAGTGTGCAGTCATTAATTCCCCTTTGTGGACTGGTGTAAAGCATATTGTGGAAACTCCATCTAGTCTAGCCCATGCCCGTGGGGTGCTGTTGACGGAGGGGCAGTCCACAGAGGGGGTTGCTGAGGAGTATTTTTCTCCGCTCTGCTGACAAGTATTTTTCTCTTTTCATACAGGAGTAATAAAGGTAATAAAAGTTCTAATTTAGTAGGGACATTTAAAAACACCCCTACTTCCCGTGGCTATGGTCTAGTCCATGCATACATTAATCCAATACTTTTAAATCCATGAGGGGGGAACAAGTGCCCGTTTTGGGAAGAAGTGTAGGGAATCGGAACCTAGGCATATGAAAATAGCTCTACCCAAAGCCATATATTTAATATAATATTGGCTCTGGCTCTACCTAGGCTTAGCTTAATATTGCATCCAGTCCTGGCAATCTTCAAGATGGGTCTAGTCAGTGGTAGGTGTGAAGGTTCAGATAAAATGTGGGCTTATTTTTTTTAAAGGAAATCAGAGATTAAAACGTCCTTTTGTACTTTAACAGGGTTTTTTTCCCGACAGGACAGTATGAAGTGAGGGGGACAGACAATGAAGGAGGAATGACAGGTAGGAAGGACACAGACAGCGACCGAGCCGAGGCTGGAACATAAGCATAAGTGGTCCGGCTGTTGAGAGAGTTACAGCTCGACCAGATTCCAGCATATTCCAGTTATTCTATGGCGATTGATCTGACCTTTGAACCTGAAGAGGAAGCTGCTGACCCCGGCCAGCAGAGAGAGGGTGATGAGGTCACCCAGGCTGGCGGCGATGGGTGTTGCCACATTGTCAGGGTTGATGCCCACCTTCCTGGAGCCGATGATCACTCCCACCATCACTAGTCCTACCGATACAGAGAGTGGACACACATACTATGGCCTACTGTCAATCTAAAATGGAATCATCCATATCAAAGTGCATATTTAGTTTAATTTATTTATTCAACCATTTCAGCAGGACAACTCTTAAGGTTTGTAGGGTTCCTGACTATCATCTATTGCCAAAAGATAGAAAAGATCACTCTCAATTTCCGGTATACCTAGTAAATATACAGCTGCTAAACATCGGAACAATCGAAGTGATGACATGGTGTAGCAATCTTCACTAATGAGCCCTGATACAATTCTCACAAAGTGGCTTAACCATGGGTGGTATGTAGGATTACGCTGGTGCAATGGGTAAGGTGCTTGCCTTTCACGCTAGCAACCTGGGTTCACTTTTCCATTCCCTACAATTCTACCTAGAATTACTGGTGTCAGTCTGAGCTTGTACATCAGCTAGTGGCAAGTATACTGTTGTGCTTTTGTTACGTTGACCTACCCAAGGACAGGGCAGCTACAAAGGCTGTCGTGACACTACTGCCACATAGGACAGCAGCCTGTAGAAAGTCTACACGACCCCTGGTCAACGCACCCAACCCCACTGCGGCTACCGCAGCCAGGAAACCCACCACTGTTGCCTGGACCTATGGAGGAAGAGAGAGGGGGAATAAGAAACTGGCAGTGAGAGAAGGGGGAGAGAGAGAGATAGGCAGGGAGAGGGAGAGGGAAAGGGAGAGCGAGGGAACAGGTGAGTCAGCAAGGGAAGGGTATGGGAGGCAGGAAAGGAAGGAGGGAGATCGAGGGGGAAAGGTTAGAGTAAGGGAGGGAAGAGGAGAGAGAGAGAGAGAGAGAGATTGAAGCATGGTACTGAGACATGTCATTGCCTTGATACAATGACACCCTCTTGTGCCCTCTGTTGGATTCACAGATAAACTCACTCCATAATAGCTTGTGTGGTTGACTGTACATGCTAGCCAAAGTGACAGCACTGGTTTGATAAAATCTCATTGGCTGTGTTTGCTGGACGGAGACGTCGGTGTCACCTGAATAAGAGCCAAGTTGCTACACACCATCCTCCACTGCTGCTTCGGGTCATCCATCTGCCCAGTGTTTGCCTGATAGGGAGGAGGGAGGGAGAGTTGGAGAGGAAAAGTGGTGAGATATAACATTTCAATTAAATTAAATACAATTTTATTGGTCACACACACATATTTAGCAGATGTCATTGTGAGTGTAGCGAAATGCTTGTGTTCCTAGCTCCAACAGTGCAGTAGTATCTAGCAGTGTAGTATTATCTAAAAACGATTCACAACGATACACACATCTGAAACAAAAAGAATGGAATTAAGATATAAATATTAGATAGAGCTATGTCGGCATACAGTAGATTACAGTAGAATAGCATACAGTATATATGAGAGGAGTAAAGCAGCACGTAAACATGATTTAAATTTTATTAAAGGGACTAGTGTTCCATTATTAAAGTGGCCAGTGATTCCAAGTCTTTGTATATATGGCAACAGCCTCTAAATGGTTGTGTGTGTGTGTAAAATCACATGTTTTAGTTTGAGCGTTAAACATGTCGTGCCAGCATTGAGTGTGTGTGCGTCAGTGACTGTGTGTGTGCATGCGTGCCTATGAGTGTGTGTGTGGCAATGTGTGTCCACTCACTGCTGTAGACAGTCTGGATGCCAGTGTCATCTCTATGTTGCCTTTCAGTCCCACCAGGGCTGGCACCAAGATAAACACCTCTGTGATCTCCTTAAACACCTCCCAGTGCTGAATAATACACAATTAAACACTAGCTAGTACTGAAACATACCACTCTGAATAATATCCATAAGAACTTGCCAGTGCTGAAACATTCACAATGATCTCCTTAAACACCTCTCAATGATGAAACATCCCAATCCCTCCCAACATATTTTCTGCTAGACTGATTGTCAGATGTACAGTACTGCTTTAGCCAACTGTTTGGTCGTTGTCATGCCAAAACAGAAAGGAGTTGGCTCAAGCACAAACAGATCTGGCAAGCAGAATAATTCACTGTAACAGGACATGATTAATATTGGTATTATATAATTTCTTTATTCAGATTAAAATCATTCTCTGTTGCTGTTGTCATGACTCTCCTGGTCAAGGATCCAAGGCCTCAGAGGTAGGGGGCTGGGCCAGTTTTATGACACCTTCACACCCTGTCGTAAATGGTTTTTCGTGTTCCTGGCACATTAATACTAAGCCATGCCCCTAATGAAGTCAGAATAGTGTGTCAGTGTGATGGAACCGCCTTTCCGACCAGAGTGCTTAAATGGACTCGTCAAGAATTAACATACCATGACAGAAGATGTGAAACCATGGTCCACACATTGAAATGTTTGGAAACTCTGAAAACCAACACGAGATGAGAAGATAACCTCCACGACGAGACTAAAAACATTCACAGTCTGCAGCTGTGCATGTAAAAGTGGTCCTAGAAATGACTAAAGACACAAGGTGGAAAGGAAGAAATCCCATCTCAGACAATCACTGTTGCATCTGAGCAGCGGTTCTATTTAAACACCACTACCAGAGAAGCTCTACAACTAAGAAGGACATTGTAACCTCTGGTGGACAAGCCGAGCCTTACACCGACGCCGAGACGATCGCCGAACTGTGAACAACACCAGTCCCCATAGAAGGGTTGATTGGTTCACCAGAGATAGACAACGAACAAAGACATCTATGCGTAAATATATACATTACATTTCTTATCCGAATGGGCAGTGGTTTATGAGCAAAGTATTAATATTACTTTGAGGAGAATTACAGAATGTATCCACAATAAATGTCTATTTCTCTATCTCTCTCTTCCCCCTCCCCCTCTCCATATTCCCCCACCCCCTCTCCATATATCTTGTCAGTCCACTAGGGACTTTTGTCTCATGATAGTGTATGTGTATTCTGTGTTATTATTTAGTTAGTTAGTAAATAAATAATACAATTAATTTGTGTAGTATTGAATAATCAGAAAATACTGTTATTCTTGCAGATTCAATTAGTCTGCAACATTCAGAATGAGAATGATATGAGGTTATGGTTAATAAGTGACTGTTATCGATACATACAGTGGGGCAAAAAAGTATTTAGTCAGCCACCAATTCTGCAAGTTCTCCCACTTAAAAAGATGAGAGAGGCCTGTAATTTTCATCATAGGTACACTTCGACTATGACAGACAAAATGAGAAGAAAAAAAATCCATAAAATCACATTGTAGGATTTTTAATGAATTTATTTGCAAATTATGGTGAAAAATAAATATTTGGTCACCTACAAACAAGCAAGATTTCTGGCTCTCACAGACCTGTAACTTCTTCTTTAAGAGGTTACTCTGTCCTCCACTCGTTACCTGTATTAATGGCACCTGTTTGAACTTGTTATCAGTATAAAAGACACCTGTCCACAGCCTCAAACAGTCACACTCCACTATGGCCAAGACCAAAGGGCTGTCAAAGGACACCAGAAACAAAATTGTAGACCTGCACCAGGCTGGGAAGACTGAATCTGCAATAGGTAAGCAGCTTGGTTTGAAGAAATCAACTGTGGGAGCAATTATTAGGAAATGGAAGACATACAGTACAAGACCACTGATATTCTCCCTCGATCTGGGGCTCCACGCAAGACCTCCTTCCATCAGCAAGGGCATTAAAGATGAAACATGGCTGGGTCTTTCAGCATGACAATGATCCCAAACACACCGCCCAGGCAACGAAGGAGTGGCTTCATAAGAAGCATTTCAAGGTCCTGGAGTGGCCGAGCCAGTCTCCAGATCTCAACCCCATAGAAAATCTTTGGAGGGAGTTGAAAGTCCGTGTTGCCCAGCAACAGCCCCAAAACATCACTGCTCTCGAGGAGATCTGCATGGAGGAATGGGCCAAAATACCAGCAACAGTGTGTGAATACCTTGTGAAGACTTACAGAAAACGTTTGACCTTATTGCCAACAAAGGGTATATAACAAAGTATTGAGATAAACTTTTATTATTGACCAAATACTTATTTTTCACCATAATTTGCAAATAAATTCATAAAAAATCCTACAGTGATTTTTCTGGATTTTTTTTCTCATTTTGTCTGTCATAGTTGAAGTGTACCTATGATGAAAATTACAGGCCTCTCTCATCTTTTTAAGTGGGAGAACTTGCACAATTGGTGGCTGACTAAATACTTTTTGCCCCACTGTATATATATCTTTAGGAGATGGTAACTTATGAAAAACTTATTCCGTGTTGCCCCAAATTCCTAATGAGTTCATTGTTACATTATTAATTTAATTGGGTAACAATTAAACATAGTTAGTTTATAAAATAAATACAGTGATCAGATTAATGCAAGTCACCTCACGACACTGTTGTCATTTCATAATAATCTAATAACTATAATCTGAAGATTAAGGTTAAAATGAAACTAAAATACTCAGTATGTTTTGCTATTTTGCCTTGATATAAAGTAACTATTATGAGTTACAGGTGAATGTTTGAATGAATGTATTTTCCCCCTCCACACACACATATTTTTGTCATTTCCAATTAAAATGGGGGGGGGGGGTAGCTTTCAAGGCTAACTTCAGTCAAAGTGACTCCCAACCCACCAACCTATTCCATTATTCAGGGAGTTAGTCATGCCATGCAACTGCTGGGATCTTTCCAAAAGGTTAACCAGGGAAAGAGCTATTGTGCTGCCTCTATGTCCTTTTGCTATACTACTAGCTACACGCACTATGCCTATCTACATGTCTTACAGAGTATACTTAGGAAAAAAAATACAAAAAAGTGTTGTCCTCTCCAAAATGTTCCATGAGGTATAGCCACAAGTACCCTGAGTCCCAGATCTTATTGTGCTGTCTTGCCAACTCTTATTGAAAATAACATGTGAATTGGCAAGACAGCATTTTTTATTATACGATCCATCTTGAAACACCTATATTTAAATAGGCGTCCTTTGTTTATAGTACAAGGAGTCGAGCTACGACGTCCGCAGAGCCATCAAACAAGCAAAAGGACAATACAGTGCATTCTAAAAGTATTCAGACCCCTTGACTTTTTCCAAATGTTGTTACGTTACAGCCATATTCTAAAATCTATTAAATATTTTTCCCTCATCAATCTGCACACAATACTCCATAGTAATAAAGCAAAAACGTTTATTTTTATTTTTATTATTATTTTTCTTTTAAATTTATTACAAATTAAAAACTGAAATATGACATTTACATACGTTTTCAGACCCTTTACTCAGTACTTTGTTGAAGCACCATTGGCAGCGATTACAGCCTTGAGTCTTCTTGGGTATGATGCTACAAGCTTGGCACACCTGTACTGTATTTGGGGAGTTTCTCCCATTCTTCTCTGCAGATCCTCTCAAGCTCTGTCAGGTTGAATGGGGCGCGTCACTGCACAGCTATTTTCAGGTCTCTCCAGAAATGTTTGATTGGGTTCAAGTCTGGGCTTTGGCTGAGCCACTCAAGAACATTTAGAGACTTGTCCCGAAGCCACTCCTGCATTGTCTTGGCTGTGTGCTTAGGGTCGTTGTCCTGTTGGAAGGTGAACCTTCACCCTCGTCTGAGGTCCTGAGTGCTCTGGAGCAGGTTTTCATCAAGGATCTCTTTGTACTTTGCTCTGTTCATCATTCCCTCGATCCTGACTAGTCTCCCAATCCCTGCTGTTGAAAAGCATCCCCACAGCATGGTGCTGCCACCACCATGCTTCACCGTAGAGATGGTGCCAGCTTTCCTCCAGACGCATTCTGGAGGTCAAAGAGTTCAATCTTGGTTTCATCAGACCAGATGAAACCAATCTTTCCAACTATTGTTTACAGACAGATTATTTCACTTATAATTCACTGTATCACAATTCCAGTGGGTCAGAAGTTTTACATACAATAAATTGTCTGTGCCTTTAAACAGCTTGGGAAATTCAAGAAAATGATGTCATGCCTTTAGACGCTTCTGATAGGCTAACTGACATCAAATCAAAGTTTATTTGTCACATGCGCTGAATACAACAGGTGTAGACCTAACAGTGAAATGCTTACTTACAGGCTCTAACTAATAGTGAAAAAAGGTATTAGGTGAACAATAGTTAGGTAAAGAAATAAACCAACAGTAAAAAGACAGGCTATATACAGTAGCGAGGCTACATACAGACACCGGTTAGTCAGGCTGATTGAGGTAGTATGTACATGTAGATGTTGTTAAAGTGACTATGCATATATGAGGAACAGAGAGTAGCAGTAGCGTAAAAGAGGGGCTGGCGGGTGGTGGGTGGGACACAATGCAGATAGCCCGGTTAGCCACTGTGCGGGAGCACTGGTTGGTTGGGCTATTTGAGGTAGTATGTACATGAATGTATAGTTAAAGTGACTATGCATATATGATAAACAGAGAGTAGCAGCAGTGTAAAAAGAGGGGTTGGGGTGGGGGGTGGCACACAATGCAAATAGTCCGGGTAGCCATTTGATTACCTGTTCAGGAGTCTTATGGCTTGGGGGTAAAAATTGTTGTGAAGCCTTTTTGTCCTAGACTTGGCACTCAGGTACCGCTTGCCATGCGGTAGTTGAGAGAACAGTCTATGGCTGGGGTCTTTGACAATTTTTAGGGCACCGCCTGGTGTAGAGGTCCTGGATGGCAGGCAGCTTAGCCCCAGTGATGTACTGGGCCGTACGCACTACCCTCTGTAGTGCCTTGCAGTCAGAGGCCGAGCAGTTGCCGTACTAGGCAATGAATCAACCAGTTGCAGCTGTAGAACCTTTTGAGGATCTCAGGAACCATGCCAAATCTTTAGTTTCCTGAGGGTGAATAGGCTTTGTCGTGCCCTCTTCACGACTGTCTTGGTGTGTTTGGACCATTCTAGTTTGTTGGTGATGTGGACACGAAGGAACTTGAAGCTCTCAACCTGCTCCACTACAGCCCCGTCGATGAGAATGGGGGTGTGCTTGGTCCTCCTTTTCCTTTAGTCCACAATAATCTCCTTAGTCTTGGTTACGTTGAGGGATAGCTTGTTATTCTGCCACCACCAGGCCAGGACTCTGACTTCCTCCGTATAGGCTGTCTCGTCGTTGATCAGGCCTACCACTGTTGTGTCGTCTGCAAACTTAATGATGGGGTTGGAGTCGTGCCTGGCCATGCAGTTGTGGGTGAACAGGGAGTACAGGAGGGGACTGAGCACGCACCCCTGAGGAGCGCCTGTGTTGAGGATCAGCATGGTGGATGTGTTGTTACCTACCCTTACCACCTGGGGGGAGGCCATTTGTTTTGTACACTGCTGATACTCACTGTTTAAAAAAATCTATGCAGAGACACTTCACCCCTACCTACATGAACAAATTACCTCAACTAACCTGTACCCCCGCACACTGACGCGGTACCGGTACCCCCTGTATATAGCCTCGCTATTGTTATGTTATTGTGTTACTTTTATTTGTATTTTTTTACTTTAGTTTATATGTTGTTTTTTTATTGAACTGCACTGTTGGTTAAGGGCTTGTAAGTAAGTATTTCACGGTAAGGTCTACACTTTTTGTATTTGGCGCATGTGACAAATAAAGTTTGATTTGATTTGAACCTCCACGTGAGGAACCGATATGAGTGACAAGAAAAAGGGGAAAAAAAGATGTCACTTTTTTAGGTCTAATGCACCCCCTTTTCATGAGAATTGTTCTAACTAAAACAATAAACCTGCATAATATATTTTCTTTCTAGAGGAAGTCTTTACTTAAATTACATCTAGGTCTAAGGAGTTTCGTGCTTGAAGAAGGATTTTTTTTGTAAGGTTTGATAATGTGCACTAGCTTATTAGTTAGCTTGCTAGCTAACTGAGCAATGCAGTCGCACACACTTCATATTAAACAAATGGGGTGTTAAGTGAAGAACAATGCACACAGCACTTAATGCTTTACCAAGCTAGCTATCTGGCCACTGTAGCTAGCAACATTGTAATTAAATCACAATGGATTAGTTTCGATGTAGCAGCTACTTGTAGCTGGCTGCCGAGAGTCAATGCAGTATCTTTACTTTACCTAGCTAGCACAACAGCTAGTTAGCGTATCATGCTAACATTAGCCAGATAGCTAAACATTTATCTGAGGCCTATATGTGATTATGGAGAGTGAATTCAATTGTTTATTTGTGATCTTGCCATCTGGCTATTATCAACAACGGCAAACTGTGTGCAGCTAGCTAGGTAGCTAACTAACATTGACTAGACCATATAGCAACACACATACACGTGCATTGCCAAACAACACTACTGCCACCTTCTGGTTTGGGGTATCTTAACAAGGCTGGGTGGCTGACGACTTCAAGGTCTTTGCTGTGTAAACATAAGAGATTGACTGCCGACACTGTTCAGAAGTGCTAAGTACTGTGGCAGACAAACTGGTGTGTCTGAGATTTAAAGGGATCAGTGTGCCATTTGGGATGTAGCCAGTGTGTCCCTTTTCTAACCCCACCAGTTCCCACCACTGGTGGGCTATTGCTGATACAAAGCAATGTAACAATGTAGGTGCCCAAACATCTGTGGGGCTGCACCTCTCTCACCTGTTGTTTTGCTTAAATGCAAGGGGATTTACAACACATTACGTCATGCCCTGATACACACAAATATACTGTTTCAAAGCCTAACAATAGGTCAAGAAAAGACATGCATACATGGATATTGTTCATAGATATTACATACACACACATGCACACAAATGTACTTTACAAGACACACAAACACAAAGTTAGCCCATACTTGCACCACGTCCATGACTATGCCCGCTGCCACCATGCCCAGGCCGGCCACCAGGAAGGGCAGTAGGATCTGGGCTGCGATGAGCCAGGCACTCTCAGGCAGGTAGCCATAGGGGGAGCGGGTCAGCTTACAGGTGAAGCCTCTCAGCTTCTTCCCTTGGTAGCACAGTTCCAGCTCCAGATGGGTGACCACCATGGTCTCAGCAGGTCCCAGTTACCCCATCTCTTCCTGTGAAGACGAGTAGGGGTTTAGGGAGCGACACCTGCCCCTTGTCACACTAACCTCCAGCAATCTCCACCACTAATATCTCCTCTATGGTAACTTTATAGTTTAGTTTTGCGAGTGGAAGTTTCTTCAAAGGAGGGAGGCCTGGCTTTGACGACAACAAGAGGAGGGCAGGAAGTTCTTCCAGTCGACAGCAGCACGATGCCTTTTGAGTCACAGTTTCTTGCCTTAATGTTCTGAACGTGAAGTAAATGTAATGACAGTCTGTTGTCGTAATGTTCAAAAAGTAACAGTTCAGCTGCTGCCTAACGCTTTTCCCCAAGGTAAAGAATCCGGAGGAAGCCCAGAAAAGAAGAAGAGGGCATTTGACGAACCTCCCTCCCTCCTCTTGTCCTTCACCTGTCGCTCTCTCTTGTGCTTCTGTCTTTAGCCAACGTTACTAATATAACAAAAACATTATTTTTTTTGCTAATGGTGGATGAAGCTAAAGAATGGCACGGACTGCCTTTGGCCTCTCGCACTCCTCACGCCTCGCTCTTCAGCAGGCGAGCTGCGGAGGGGCTCCGCTGGAAGCAGCCAGTGCGTTCGCCACTGCGGGGCCTGAAAAATGTCCACGTCCTCTGGGACAAGGACAACCAGAACGCTACTAACTTTTTCTCTGCCCCCCCCAGCTGCTGCTGCTCGTGATGCCTCTCCTCTTTCCTCTCCTTTTCTTCCCACTGCCCTGTGTGAGCAGCCTGGCTTCCCTGGAGCCCCTTCCTCATGTTGGGTCGGAGAGACGTGACGGTGGTTGTTTGTCGGTGTGTCGCAGAAGAGAAATGAGGTAATAAGGTGATGGTCCGTGGTTCTAAGGCTCCGAAGAAGAACTGCAGTGAGACATTGAGTGAGAACGATAAGGTGTGAGTCTCGAGGCAAAGCGTTAGAGTACCAGTAACATTGCCACCAGGGGTTTCCTGTACTCTGGTATGCAGACAGAGTTTGTTGTGATGGTGCTTCTGTGAGGGAGGGAGGGAGGGGGAGGGGGAGGGGGGGGAGGGAGGGAGGGGGTGCTGCTGGCTTCTGTATGAGCAGGGCTAACAGACTGAAACGGGGTCTCTTTCTCTCTCTGTAGTTTTATTGCTCTGCTTCACTCTGTCTCTATTTCTAAATCTCTCTCTCCTTTGCTCTCTTTTTATTTTCTATCTATCTCTGCCTCCCAATGACTCTTTTTCTCAACTCAGTTTTCTTTATTCTCTCTCTTCTCTCGCCCTCCTACCCTCCCTGTCCCCACTCTGTGACACATACTCTGTGACACATCCTCTGTGCCAGCAGGTGTTTCACCTCTCACAAACACGTGGCACTAGCCCGGTCTCCTCTAAAGGACATCTCCTCTCCTTTTTGATTGGTGGGTTGACTGTCTCCCCTCCATTGGCGTGGCATCTAATGGGGTTTTGTCTCTTTCTGCGTCAGTCTTTATTAGCAAGTCTGCCTCTCTCCCCCTCTCCCTATCCCCCTCTCCTTCTCACTTAAATTCAGATTTTAAAAAACATCGAAAAAAATAGTGACCGGAAAGATATTTAGTAAATATTAGCAAAACACTGGAAGTGAAGTAAAAATCAATAACTTTTTAATCATCCATGACCATGACAGAGATTTGAGTCTTGCATGCTGTTAAAGAGGGAGAGAGGAAACTGAGCCCAGCTCTTTATCTCTCCCTTTTAAGTGATTACGCATGCACACACACAAAAATCACCCCCCCCCCCACACACACACACACACACACACAGAGTGACTCAGCTGAAAGGTGTCCCTGAGACGTGATGTGTACAGTCTGCTCTCTCCTTCCTGCTCCCCCCACTGACACTGTGTTGCAATACGGATTGTAAACTCAGGGCTTAGAGGACTCTGGGACACAGCTATAATTGAGAGATGATGTGTTGCTTGTGCCCACAAGATAATTCTCATAGAAATATAACTACTTAATTAGTAATTCTATTTATATGATAATGCCTGCTCTGATTAGCCTGGAATAAAAAAAATAAAAAAAATAAAAGTTATCTAATTGTTGAGGGACACAAACAGAGTCTCCCGGAAATGTCATACAACTTCTTGTACTTCAGTCTCACAACATAACGCTTCTGAAGGATTAGTTGTGGTACAGTAAATCCAGTTCTTAAGATTTCACAAGGACACATTTAGGAGAAGGGTAGCAGGAGCTTATTGGTAAGTGCCAGGAGCTTATTGGTAAGTGCCAGTAAGTCCCGGTAGGGGTTTCCTCTATGACAAGAAAACAACTACCAAAAAACAGCCAGAAAATGACCAGAAAACAACTGCCAAAAAAAAGTCAGAGGAAAACACAAAATCTTAACCTGAAATGTCAAAATACCAATCACTTTAGCTTCTATGGCCCCGTACATACATAGGTTGTACAACTAACCTGTCTCACTTCACTGTAAAAGAAACCCACTATGTCTGGAGATGACTGTAACATATAACAAAAAGTCAACGCTGTCACGGTTGTGTTGAGGGAACATATGTGTGGGACTCCGTTCACTGGGTGAATGGCTCCAATCCGGTGTGACTCTATTTGTTTTTTAAATGAAAGACTCCACCAAGGTTATCATTATACCGCAAGAGACCCAGTATGACCCACTGTAACATATTATGATTAACGAAGGAGTATGTGCCGGCGTATGCCTAATGTTATTAAGCATGGAATGTACGACCTAAGTGTATGAAAGTGTGAATTCCGATTTGAAATGTTTTGTGTGGACCCCAGTAAGAGTAGTGGCTGCGTTAGCAGCAGCTAATGGGGATCCTAAGAAAATTCAAAAATACTAAACTCATTTGACACAATGGTTGTGGCACAACTGCTATTATGGTGATTCAACATAAATGTGCTTGTATAATTGTTTTTCTGAAGAAAAACTTTGAAGTATCAAAAACCATTGTGCCAAATGTGCTGTACATCAGTTGTACAACTTGAGTGGGAACGTGGCCTTTTTAGACCACATAATCCTCAGTGTGTGCAGTGAAAACAAAGTTTAGGGCTCTATTGAATCTGCGTCGTGGAAGTTCAGCTTTACAGCTTGATTGAAATTAAATGGCAATGTTCCCACTTTAGTGGAGACTGCATTCATGGTAAACGCTGCATATGTCGGTTCAATCGGAAATTACCTTTACGTTTATATTGCGGAATCTGTAACGCTTCAGCTTTACAGATTGAATAGAGCCCTTAGTCAAACGTACAAGTACACACTGGATTATTTATAGCAATGGCCTTTCGGGGTTTGTTGTTAAATGACAAAGCGACAGGTCTATGGGACTGTATATCACAGGGTAGAGACCGCATTACAAACACATTGACTGGGTTCCAGGATTGCATAATAAAATCCAAGGGAATACTGTCTGGCACTTGCTATGCAGAACTTGCCTCTGGTCTGAGGTTGAACTTGGTGACATTTTTTTTAAATAGGGCCTGTAGAGACAGAGACGGATGCATTGCATTTTTGTATGCTTATACAGCCTACTTTGTCTGACTGTGGTCCATGAACAGTTTAACCCTTCTAAACTTTTAGACGTATGCAAACGCTGCATTAAGCGTAAAAACTGCACACAACGTAACAGACCTCGGTCATCCCATTGTGCCAAAGACTGATGTGTTAGTGACGGCGTGGTCACCTTATCAGGTTCATTAGATCACAGCGACCAATCCCCCAGCTCCCCTCTTCCACTGTTCAGCCACCTCACAACTACACAAACAGAATCTGGAAGATAAGCATCTACGGTCTACACAGACTATGTGCGAGTAGGAGTGAGAGGCTAAAAATAGAAAGACACTTATCAAATGTGCAAAATGTGAACACCGGAGAGTCACAGATGATTCCCTCTCCTAGTATTACTGTGACTTAGAAATGTGATTTGATGTTTTATGATTGAATTAAAAGTAAGGAGTAAATGAGTGTAGGTAGGCCAGTTTTTTTTTTATGTCGTACCTTTTCTTGGCATCTATCGCAATTATCTTTCATTAAGCCAGATAAACATGCTGTACATCAACTTAGTATATAAAGTATGACGACATGACAACAGGCAGCCTACATACTGTCTATCAACTCAAACTTTTCCCCCTCCAGACATAGAATCCCTTCACCTACCTGCACAGCATCCTATTATTAGTCCAGGTCAGGATACCTCCGCTGAGGATCATCCTCGGTGTGTGAGACAAACTGCCGAACACATAAATGTATGCAGAAAACAAATACACACAAACACACCGGCTGCCAACCAGGGGTCCTCCCTTGACTGTTGTCTGTTGACCTCACTGTGTAAACAGCCTGGCCTCTCTCTTTGGTTCAGTCCACACATCAGAGAGAAAAAGCTCAAAGCCCACCAAACAAGAAGGAAATCTCTCTTTCAATGTACTAGGAATGACTTCAAAATAATGTGACACCAACCCAGGATTTGTGAGGTGAAATGAAATGTGTTCAATATAAGGGGGAATACTCAGACGTTCGATATGATTCTATGTTAGAAAACATTTAATTGCATTCATGTGTTTAAAATTAACAACTCTGAGTTAATCGGGGTGCATGATGACATTTATAACAAAACAAAAGTTCTGTCCCTTGTTGAAGAATACTGAGCTCATGTCACGTTCTGACCTTAGTTCTTTTGTTATGTCTTTGTTTTAGTAGGGTCATGGCGTGAGTTGGGTGGGTTGTCTATGTTCTTTTTTCTATGATTTGGGATTTCTGTGTTTGGAATCGTATGGTTCTCATTTAGAGGCAGCTGTCAATTGTTGTCCCTGATTGAGAACCATACTTAGGTAGCCTGGTTTCACTTTTGAGTTGTGGGCGCTTATTTCCTTATTTTCCTATTTCCTTATTTCCAGAAAAATGTATATTAATAAATCTTCTTAGGGCTAGGTACCCCCATCAGTGGGATACCCGGCGACAACATCCGGTGAAATTGGAGGGTGCGCAATTCAAATAAATCGTAATCGTAATATTAAACATTTATGAACATACAAGTATCTTATATCATTTAAAAGCTTAAATTCTTGTTAATCTAACTGCATTGTCTGATTTACAATAGGCTTTACAGCGAAAGCATACCATGCGATTGTTTGAGGATGGGGCCCCACATCAACATATTTTTCAACCAGCACAGGCTTCATAAAATCACAAATAGTGATTAAATAAAAATCTTCCTCTGTTTGCAATCCCAATTGTCCCAGATACAACATGCATGGTCGTTCTTTTAGATAAAATCCTTCTTTATATCCCAAAAAGTCTGTTTCGTTGGCGCCATCGAATTCAGTAATCCACTCGTCCAACACGCAGACAAAGGAATCCAAAAAGCTACCACTAAACTTTGTTAAAACAAGTCAAACTACATTTCTATTTAATCCTCAGGTATCCTAAAATGTAAATAATCAATAATATTTAATACGGGCCTCCTGGGTGGCACAGTGGTTAAGGGAGCTGTACTGCAGCGCCAGCTGTGCCATCAGAGACTCTGGGTTCCTGCCCAGGCTCTGTCGTAACCGGCCGCGACTGGGAGGTCTGTGGGGCGACGCTAGCTAGCATCGTCCGGGTTAGGGAGGGCTTGACCGGTAGGGATGTCCTTGTCTCATCGCACACCAGCGACTCCTGTGGCGGGCCGGGCGCAGTGCGCGCTAACTAAGGTTGCCAGGTGCACAGTGTTTCCTCCGACACATTGGTGCAGCTGGCTTCCGGGTTGGATGCGCACTGTGTTAAGAAGCAGTGCGGCTTGGTTGGGTTGTGTATCGGAGGACGCATGACTTTCAACCTTCGTCTCTCCCGAGCCCGTACCGGAATTGTAGTGATGAGACAAGATAGTAGCTACTAAAAACAATTGGATACCACGAAAAAGGGGTAAAATTCCAAAATATATATATATTAAAAAAGTAATAATACGGATAGAAGTATGTTCAATAGAAAAGTAAAATTAGCAAGTGTCGCGCGCCCACAGACTCCTCGTCGCGCGCCCACAGACTCCTCATCGCGCGCCCACAGACTCCTCATCGCGGGCCCACAAACTCCTCGTCGCGCGCCCACGGACTGATTTCCAACTGTGACTCCTGGTACCAAAACTCAAAATTCTTCCTTTTTTTGGAAGAAACAAGCCTGAAACCTTGAACAAAGACTGTTGACATCTAGTGGAAGCCATAGGAATTGTAATCGGAGCGCTGAAATTGCATAGGACCCATAGCTTTACATTGAAAGAGCATGGGATCTAAAAAATAAATACAATTCTGGTTAATTTGTCTTTGGATTTTTGCATACCATATCAATTGTGTTAGTCTCATACATTATTTTAACATTTATACAAACTTCAAAGTGTTTTCTATCCAATGGTACCAATGACTAATTACTGACTAACCGGCAGTTTACTTTGGGCACATCAGTCAGGCGGAAATTCTGAAAAAAGTACCCTAGCCCTAAGATACACCGTTATTGATGCCTTATTATGTACATTAAAGAATATATAAAATATTCATATTTTTATATTACTGTTAGGTACTGACCAGCATTGAAATTGCAGTAACATTTGAATGATTTAATGAAGTCACAGTGAAGGTCCACTGACCATGTACACAGCCTTGTCCATGTCACAATCACTGAAGATAATGCAGAGATGTACCCCCCCAAGTTCTAGGGACACCTTCTTCACATTACTGACTGCACAGCTAGGATAGAGGAAAACACAAACAGGTGTCAAGGTATACACACACAGAGACAGATACTATACCACATACACATCCTGTACAAACAGTATGCTATTGAAAGTCAAGGTTAACGCCAACCACTCAGAGCCTAAGGTCATGACCTCTCTGGACTGAGGTTAACCCCCAAAATAGTGACGTCGCACCTCTTCGTGATGTGTTTGCCTATCTCAGTGGAGCCGGTGAAGCCCAGCTTCTGGACGTCCGGGTGGTCAGACAGACGCTGGCCCAACAGAGCACCTGACAGACAGCAGAAGATGTACCAGCAAACTGTCAGCATTACAACACAGCCTTGTATAAAGTCAACCTATCAGGCATTTAGGAATTATTTTCGCACTTTCCCAGATTCTCTATTAAAGGGGTTGAGAGGACAACGGAGATGCAGCTGAAAATCGAAGCTGTGTAAAGAAAAACATGGGTTCAACTCTCTCTTGATATGAAAATGTTTGTAAAATGTACCTGATCCAGGGAGAATGTTGATCACTCCCTTGGGGAATCCTGCCCTCGCTGCTAATTCATCAAACTTCACTGCTGTCAATGGAGTCACATGGGGAATGGAGTCCCCTGGGGAAAATAGGAACATTTTGGAATAACCTAAATTATTCAACATGCTAGCTATGTGTTATTTCCAAACATATTTCATATACCTTGACAAATGTTTTCATTTCCATTGCAAAACATTTTGCTACTGTGTGACCTAATGAACATGACCTAGAGAAAAGGTAGTCTGATGGTTGGAGGTATGGAGGGGTGCTCCTCAACTGAGCAGGTTTGAGGACCACAGTGTTGCCAGCAGCCAGACAAGCAGACGTGTTCTATGCCAGCATCATCAGAGGATAGTTCCAGGGAATAACAACGACACATGTTTATTCTCAAATTCTGGTGGTGTATGACACCAAATTAGTTACAATTAGTTACTTCTTGGTGAAGGAGAGGTTACGATTGGGCTGGGCCTGGTTGATGGGAATGGTGCAGCCCTGTCGAAAGAAAACTGTGATCACCTTTACACCTGTGCACATCACGAAGTGTTATATTGCTTTATAAACATATTTATAGCACCTTATAGTCATAGAGCATTATGAAACTGTAGCCTTTAATAAACGTAACAAGGAATGACCGCCCCTCTGTCTGTGATATTAACAGTAGAAGTAGTATAATGATGATGAAGGTAAGGATAATATTCACTTTCCTCTAAGCACCTTCTTATAAGTTGCTATATAGCCTTTTGTTGCACAAAATGAAAAATACTGGACAATGGACATTGTGTCCATGTTCCTCTCTCTCTCACTAGGAGCTTGTCACAGCTGCCAGTGAAGTAGCAGAAGGTCTGGATGGACATGCCTACATGAGTATGGTGGCCAACTATTCCTGATTCTTAAAATAAAGTGGTGATCCTAACTGACCAAAGACAGGGAATTCTTGCTACGATTAAATGTCAGGAATGAATAACTGAGTTTAAATGTACTTGACTAAGGTGTATGTAAACTTCCGACTTCAACTGTAAACAATGCACACATATTCATTTGAAAAGAAGCATGCAGTTCAACATGTCTGCATGCACTGCAGTTTATTCCAAACAGTCCAAAATCATACCATTATAATACCCTGAATCAGGACTGAACTGTATTCATAAATGGTGTACAGTACTAGGACAGAAAGGTTATTGACTATATGGAACTACCAGAATCTTAACCAATAGCCAGCGTGCAGCCCAAGTTCCAGTCTGGAAAGTGTTTTTGGAAGAAATAGCCATTTAAGAGTCATGTCTGTCTCTTACATGTGAACCAAAAATATAGGTTGAAAAACGTCAGCGTATTGTCAACCTTTATTTCCACTCCGGACAACAGGCGGCGGTAGTGCGGTATTGTGTTGCCGTGCACGCACAGTAAAAAAAAGTATAGCGAGCAGTGTTTACTTCCTGGCAGGCACATTTAACAAGAAGGGTTTCAAAAAAGCTTTAGATTAAAATAAATTGATAATAAAATACTAGTGAGAGTGCATTCCCAACATGTCAAAAATACAATTGCTCAATGTGTTTCTGCGTGAGCGATTGATCGCGGCTGCTGTAGAGATATTTGGAGTAGTTGAAAATACGATAGTAGAGTATCAAGAAGAAGTCTCCCGTTCGAAGGAGGAGAACAAACGGTTACAGAACATGTTGGATTTGGTCATGAAACCACAAATAAAGTTACATAGAGCAGGTTTGTAACGACTACTACTTCAACTTAGTGTTTGACTGGTTGTATCCTACTCTCTTTCACTGCCCTTGCTTGACGTTCCGCGCACTGCAAGCCCACAGTGTGTCACTTCTCTTGTCACCTGTTAATCAACTTGCTGGAACCCAATATCTGTGGACCGTTTTGTGTTCGAGACCACCTAAAGCGAGAACGATTCAAGGCCGGAGCGAATCGAGTCCATACCGAGACCGGGTGGGGACGAGAGGTCTGAGACCCAAGTCAAGACCGAGACCAGAAAAATGCGAGTCCAATTAATGACCATGACTGTAATTTTGTAAAATCGTCACCATAATAAGAGTTCAAAATGTTTAGTATTTATGTTAATATTTCAGAAGAACATATGGGTTCTTTAGACACTAAGAATGGTGAAAAAATGCATGCTGAGGGCAAAAAGAGCCACTCTACAAATGTTTACTACCCAAACACAGTGGGGAACAATGAGGGCCTGCTCTGCTTTCAGAGAAAGGCTAAGGGTGTATAAAATTATTATTATTATCAATTATGTTTTTTGAATCTTTTCAGTTTGTTAGAAAGGAAAGGATTAACTGACGAGAAAAAATATTTGATTCAGGATTTTTCTTTGGTCTCTGGGGGAGATAAATTTAGCTAACTTAAGTCAGCTAGGCCAATGTAGCTGACTTGCGTAGTTATTTTCCAACATGTCAAATTGTAAAATTTCTGCCCTGCTAGAGTTGCCCCGGTCTATTGTGCTCTCATTGTGAACTGGAAACGTCTAGAAGCAATAAACATCTCAGCCGTGAAGTGGTAGGTCACACAAGCTCACAGAATGGGACCGCTGAAGTGTGAAGCACATAAACATTGTCTGTCCTCGGTTGCAACACTCACCACCAAGTTCCAAACTGCTTCTGGAAGCAACGTCAGCACAAGAACTGTTTGTCTGGAGCTTCATGAAGTGGGTTGCCATGGCCGAAAAGCCGAACTCAAGCCTAAGATTAGTGGTGTTTAACTCGCCGCCATTGGACTCTGGAGTGATGAATCGCGCTTCACCATCTGGCAGTCCGATGGACGAATCTGTGTTTGGTGGATGCCAGGAAAATGCTACCTGTCCTAATGCATAGTGCCAACTGTAAAGTTTGGTGGATGAGGAATAATGGTCTGGGGCTGTTTTTCATGGTTTGGGCTAGGCCTTTTAGTTCTAGTGAAGGCAAATATTAAACTACAACATACAATGACATTCTAGACGATTCTGTGCCTCCAACGATTCTGTGAGCGCGCAACTTTACAAAAATTTCCCCCACTCTACTAGCAAGTCAAGGGAATTTTAACAAAGTTTGAGGGATATTTTTCAATGAAAGTAAAGGACAGTAATGTTACAAGTAAACTATGAATCCCAGTTTTCAATAGAGGAAAATATGTAAATGTTTAAAGAAAGGAGTGTGTGATATATTGTATTTGGCCTGACAAAGTGCTTTTATGCGCCAACTGAATTGAAGCTGATCATTTAGATTTTTTTACTCCGCTGGTCTCTGTAAGATATATTAATATGGCTCTCTGTTGACTAACATTTATTTGCCTTTCCTTCCCTCCAGAACCGAGGCATCATGTCTCAGAAGAGGAAATGAAGGGCCTCAGTCTGCGGGAAGAAAGTTCAGAGCCCGCACAAAGTACAGTAGAACAGGACTTCAGGACGAGACTGGAGGAAGAGCAACTGCAAGGGCCTGAGTCTCCTAGTCATAACATAGAGTTTGTATTCA
Source organism: Oncorhynchus masou masou (assembly GCF_036934945.1). Classification (NCBI taxonomy): domain Eukaryota; kingdom Metazoa; phylum Chordata; class Actinopteri; order Salmoniformes; family Salmonidae; genus Oncorhynchus; species Oncorhynchus masou. The sequence goes on along the minus strand of NC_088216.1, from coordinate 41,739,511 downwards.
CTCCTCCTTGTGTGAAAAGTGGGTTTGACCCGGACCCTTGGCCCTCGCACCTTTTTAAAACCCAGATTGTGGAGGACAATGAGAGTAATAATCTGTCGAGTACCCTAGTGGAACACATGAAAACAGAACCTGATGGAGAGGGCTACGGAGTACCAACGAGTGACCCACAGTTCCTGTTTGCAGTAAAGGCACACTGTTCTGCAACTCCGAGTGAAAACATGAGCCCTCTGCAGCGGAAAACAAAGAGAGGACGACCATTTAGGCATATAGGAACACTGTCTGAATTTATGAAGAGACGCGCTTCATACGAGCGATTTCGATGCCATGTCTGTGGAAAGGGGTTCCCAGCCAGGAAGGGTCTGGGAGACCACATGACGACTCATACAGGGGAGAGACCACACAGCTGTCACCTTTGTGGGAAAGGTTTCAAAGTGAAGAGTCATCTGAACGAGCATATCAGAGTTCACACAGGAGAGAAACCGTTTGTCTGCTCAGTCTGCGGGAAAGCGTTCAGGCAGGACGCTCATATGAAAGGGCATTTGAGGAGGACTCACAAGGAGAACCCATACCGATGCCATGACTGTGGCGAAAGCTTCAGTCAGATGGGAGAGCTGCAAGTGCATAGGACAGTGGCCTGTGGTCCGATTGTCCTGGGCCTTTGACGTTACTGTCCTTTCCCCGATGCCTTTGGTGACACAGATGTTTTAGTCTGGCAGTCATGATAAGGACAATTGAAATGTGTCATTGAAGGAAAAAAGGAAGCATAATCTGTCCACAGAGTAAGAAAAGTTTGAGGGCGAAGCCCCTATCTTTAGCTAAAATTCATAAATGGGAGGGCATTTCTAGAAAGCATGTAGCCTATGTGGTTGGTTGTCTGTACAGTGCTGTGGAAAAGTATTTGCCCCATTTTCAATTTTCTCTACTTCTACATATTTTGGATACTGAATGTTATCAGATCTTCAACCAAAAGCTGATATTAGATGACAGGAACCTGAGTGAACAATTTTTATAAATATATATATGTATATATACATACACACAAAGTATGTGGACACCCTTTCAAATGAGTGGATTCGGCTATTTCAGCCACATGTTGCTGACAGGTGTATAAAAATCCCATACTGAAGAGCACAGTGACTTTCAACGTGGCACCGTCATAGCTGCCCTGTAAGTGCTGTTCTTGTGAAGTGAGAACGGAGCAACAATGGCTCAGCCGCAAAGTGGTAGGCCACGCAACTTCACAGAACGGGGCCGCCGAGTGCTGAAGTGTGTAAAAAAAAAAAAAAATCTGGCCTTGGTTGCAACACTCACTACTGAGTTCCAAACTGCTTCTGGAAAAAAACGTCAGCATAAGAACCGTTCGTCGAGCCTAAGATCACCATGCGCAATGCCAATCGTCGTCTGGAGTGGTGTAAAGCTCGCCGCCATTGGACTCTGGAGCAGTGGAAATGCATTCTTTGGAGTGATAAATCACACTTCACTATCTGGCAGTCCAATGGACAAATCTTGGCTCGCAGATGCCAGGAGAACGCTACCTTCCCCAATGCATAGTACCAGCTGTGAAGTTTGGTGTAGGAGGAATAGTGGTCTGGAGCTGTTTTTCATGGTTCGGACTAGGCCTCTTAGTTCCAGTGAAGGGAAATCTCAACGCTACAACATCCAGTAACATTCTATATGATTCTGTGCCTCCAACTTTGCGGCAACAGTTTGGGGAAGGCCGTTTCCTGTTTCAGCATGACAATGCCCCCGTGCGCAAAGCGAGGAAATGGTTTGTCGACATGGTGTGGAAGAACTTGACTGGCCTGCACAGAGCCCTAAGCTCAACCCCATCGAACACCTTTGGGATGAATTGGAACACCGACTGCGAGCCAGGCCTAATCGCCAAACATCAGTGCCCGACCTCACAAATGCTCTTGTGGCTAAATGGAAGCAAGTCCCTGCAGCAATGTTCCAACATCTAGTGGAAAGCCTTCTCAGAAGAGTGGAGGCTGTTGTAGCAGCAAATGTCCATGATTTTGGAATGAGATGTTCGACGTGCAGGTGTCCACATAACTTTATGAAATACACTACATGGCACAAATGTATGTAACACCCAATGCTCCTGTGTGAGAAAGTAATTGACCCTTACACTCAATAACTCACCTTTAACTACAATGACTCCAACCAAATGCTTCCTGTTCGTTGATAAGTCTCTTTCGTCGCTGTGGAGGAGTTTTGGCCCATTCTTCCATGCAGAACTGCTTTAACTCGGTGACATTTGTGGATTTTCAAGCATTGAACTGCTTGTTCAAGTCCTGCCACAACCTCTCAATTGGGATTAGGCCTGGATTTAACTTCAAATGTGTTGCTTTTTAGCCATTTTCATGCAGACTTGATTGTGTGTTTTAGATCATTGTCTTGCTGCATGACGCAGCTGCGTTTCAGCTTCAGCTCACAGCCGGATGGCCTGACATTCTCCTGTCGAATTCTCTGAAACAGAGCTGAATTTAATCCAAAGGACACAAGTCTAAAACAACCAGTTATTGTGTGTAAGGGGGCAATTACTTTTTCACACAGGGGAATTGGGTGTTGCATAACTTTATTAATAACACAACAAATATATACTTATTTGTAAATTCAGGTTCCCTTTATCTAATATTAGGTTTTGGTTGAAGATCTGATAACATTCAGTTCCCCCAAAAATGAGAGAGAATCAGAAAGGGGTCAAATACTTTCTCACGGCTCTGTAGGTGGTTCTCCATCCAATCTTTTTAAGTGAGTGAAGTCCGTTGGGGAAAATATGTCACGACAGCCCTGATGGAAGCAGCTAATTTGTCGGTACAGTTAACTTTCCAAATGTCGACACATGCTATACGGAGTGGGATCTTTTTGTGTCGGTAAAGTAAATTATGCAACAAATGGCGCTGGAAACGCCTTTATGCTCAAATATATCGAAGTGAAAGTCACAAGATGATATGTTGTGTGGTCCTCCCACTGCGACTTATAAAGCATGTCGTTTATTAGGCTACAGATTCAATAAATGATGAACTTCACAGGCTGGTGAAAGTGCACGGCGATGAGCTTGATCTGTTCCAATAAATATAGACCGTCTTAAACTCTTATTCTGTACACACATGATGATCGATGCTTGGCTGTTTGACAAATCGAGGTAATCTCGCTCTTTTGTCCATACTAATCTCACCATGTAGGAAAGCCTACCTGCACTGTATCTGCAAGCTGTTGGCTAGAGTACACGTGCCGAGACCAGAGTGGGCACATAAGCTATATAACGCAATTTTATTTTTGACAAAACCATCACGAGAGTTGAAAATGCAATGGAAACCCATTCAACTTGTATTTTTAATTCAGTTCATGGGAATTTAACCACACTATTTGTCTATTTTATGTCCACTACGTTATCCGCAACAAGTCAATTTATGTAAACATCTCTGGTGGGAAGGTTTTTGAATATCCACATGAAAATCCGTCGACAATTGGATGGAAACCTCGCTAGTGAGTTCCATGAGGAAAAAGGAAAACGTCCAAGGAACTAGTTCTCTGGTACCTTGTATTGTATCTATCATTTATGGATCCTTGGACCACTTCAAGGTAGTCAAACAGATGGATGTCCATAGCTTGGGGGAGTCACTAATGGAATGCATATCACTGTCTAATATATAAAAAAAAAAACTGTACATCTTGGATGTCATTCTCTTCCCTATGTGTGGAAGACAGGTTTATATATTTCAAATGTAAACAACATAGCCTAACATTTTACTTACACCTATTCAATGAATGCCAGTTCTCGATCTGACAGCTACAGTATATTAGGAAAATATGACATATTATTAAAGGGAATTAACTTGCTGTCTGTTTATCAATTCAACTATGGAGGGAACGTCATTACCGATATGTTCACTGAAAGGGTGTTTTCAGACAGACTTCAAATTTGACTTTACTGTCCAAACACACATGCAGGGTAACTTTATAAATAGCTATAGCAAGTCCTATCTATTGCAGCATGATTTTGGGTAATGTTAAAACTCCAGGGGCGTGTTCATTAGTGCACACGATGGAAAACATTTAACAATTTAATGTAAAAAAATGGAAATCCATTACTGAAATGTTGATTCATGTTAACTGTCCCTGTAGAAATAAACTCAATCAAGTAAAGTAAAACAAATTAGTATTTCTTATTGAACAAGAGTAGGGAGTCCCTCCATTTCAGTACATTTTCTTCAGTGTGGTGCCTAATGAACACGACTAGATTCTCCTCGTTTTTCACGTGATGTTTGTATACGGGAAGGAGGGCCCCATAATTTGTAGGCTCCTGAGTGGCGCAGTGGTCTAAGGGATTGCATCTCAGTGCTAGAGGCATCACTACAGACTGGTTTGATTCCAGGGTGTATCACAACTGCCCGTGATTGGGAGTCCCATAGGGTGGTGCACAATTAGGGTTTGGTCGGTGTATGCCGTCATTGTAAATAAGAACTTGTTCTTAACTGACTTACCTAGTTAAATAAAGATAAACTAATCATTGAATTTAGCTCCACTTGTAGTAAAGTTATATGACCAGTAGAGGTCAGAAACGCCCATCTTTCTTTCAAAGAGTGTTAGAGAAGAGTAGTGTATTTCCCCTATCGAGACTGAGACCATGTGTAGTAGACTTGGGTCAAAACTCCTCTTAGCCCAGATTGGGCAAATAAACCTCTTTGTTGCAGCACTCTTTCTGGGCTTGGATACATCACGTCTGCATATAAACCCTGTGTGGTTTGCAGCTCTATAAACCATGTGTGGTTAGCAGCTCAATAGCATATCTTAGAATTACAGCTAGTCTTAATACTCATGTTGGGCAATTCAGGTGGATGAGTGTGTTTCATATGATTGTGTTTTGCTTTTTGTGTTCTGTGTTTTCATGCATTGTGTAATTGAGGTGTATACAGATATGTATAGTATAATTGTTTTTTTATTGATGTGTTCATGCATCTGCAAAAGAAACCGTGGTCTTAGTGCTTAAATAAAGGTAAAAAATAAAACTAAATAAAAAATGAATTATGCACAAAAAGCGTATTTCTCTCAAATTTTGTGCACAAATTTGTTTACACCCTGTCAGTGTGCATTTCTCCTTTGCCAAGATAATCCATCCACCTGACAGGTGCAGCATATCAAGAAGCTGATTAAACAACATGATCATTACACAGGTGCACCTTGTGCCGGGGACAATAAAATGCCACTCTAAAATGTGCAGTTTTGTTACACAACACAATGCCACGCTACCATAAGCCACCTCCAACGTCATTTTAGAGAATTTGGCAGTACGTCCAACTGACCTCACAACTGTAGACTACACCAGCCAAGGACCTAATCCGGCTTCTTCACCTGCGGGATGCTCTGAGATGAGCCACCCGGACAACTCATGAAACTGGGTTTGTACAACCAAAGAATTTCTGCACAAACCGTCGGAAACTGTCTCAGGGGAGTTCATCTGCGTGCTTGTCATCCTCACCAGGGTCTTGACCTGACTGCAGTTCGGCGTTGTAGTCGACTTCAGTGGGCAAATGCTCACCTTCAATGGCCACTGGCATGCTGGAGAAGTGTGCTTCTCACGGATGAATCCCGGTTTTAACTGTACCGGGCAGATAGCAGACAGTGTGTATGGCGCTGCGTGGGCGAGCGGTTTGCTGATGTCAACATTGTGAACAGAGTGCCCCATGGTGGCGGGAGGTTATGCTATGGGCAGGCATAACCTACAGACAACGAACAGTATTGAATTTTATCGATGGCAATTTGAATACACAGAGATACTGTGATGAGATCCTGAGGCCCATTGTTGTGCCATTCATCCGCCTCCATCACCTCATGTTTCAGCATGATAATGCATGGCTCCATGTCACAAGGATCTGTGCACAATTCCTGGAAGCTGTAAATATTCCAGTTCTTCCATGGCCTGCATACTCACCAGACATGTCACCCATTGAGTATGCTTGGGATGCTCTGAGCCAACGAGTACGACATCGTGTTCCAGTTCCCGCCAATATCCAGCAACTTCGCACAGACGTTGAAGAAAAGTGGGACAACAATCAACAGCCTGATCAACTCTATGCGAAGGAGATGTCTTGCTACATGAGGCAAATGGTAGCCACACCAGACACTGACTGGTTTTCTGATCCACACCCCTAACTTTTTTTTAAGGCAAATGTGACCAGATGCATATGTGTATTCCCAGTCATGTGAAATCCATAGATTAGGGCTTAATTCATTTCCATTGACTGATTTCCTTATATGAACTGAAACTCAGTAAAATCTTTGAAATTGTTGCATGTTGCGTTAATATTTTTGTTCAGTGTAGTATGACATGCATATTTCTCTCCCTGTGCGGTACTCACAATTTGATATGCTGAACAATTGAATGTGTAAACAGTTCTACTATGGGGTTGTCTGATTTTGCTGTTGCTTCTCGTGTTGTTGGCTGTTGAAAAATAAAATGTGGACAACAATTTTTCCTTAGATAATTCACATAACCATAGGTGCCGGGTCTTGGGACCCGGCCCAATTTCCCTGCTTTTACACACACACACACACACACACACACACACACACACACACACACACACACACACACACACACACACACACACACACACACACACACACACACACACACACACACACACACACACACACACACACACACACACACACACACACACACACACACACACACACACACACACACACACACAGCCTAATCTCCAACCCTTTGTGATGCAGCCCTCTGTCCCCCAAATTCTCTTTCAACACATTTCCCATAAACTGATGCAACACTAACAAACTCTCACTCACCCCAATCTTTCTTAACTTCCTTGACTCAATCTCTGAACCCTTCTCTCTATCCCCTGACTCTTTCTCTCAGTTGCTCCTAGAGAATACATAACACCTCACAGAGAGCTTTCCAGGGCAGGCCTAAGGTTCGACTGGAAAACATCCAAAGTTATTTCTCCTGCCAATGAGGGGGAACAGCCAGAATCGGTGCGGGAACCAGTCCCTGAGAGATTGCAGGGATTGAACACCACTGAAACTATGCCATGATAGTCCTGAACTCAAGACCAGGTAGTACAGCATGTCTACATGCAGGGATGCTACAAAGGCCTATGTTTAAATCCAAAAAGTTAGAAACGAATGCCTTCAGAAAGATTTGGACGTTTTTTTGGTATTTGCAAAAATAAACAGGGTTTCTTCTTCCAAAGCATAGGGCCAAAGTAAAATGTCGGAAGCCTTTCAAAAAAAAAAAATTTTTTTTTTTAAAAGAGACAATCTATGGTAGCAACCCTGGTAATAAAATGCATGTCTAAATAACATTTGTGTCCAAACTGCACCAGGCCTGCCTTAGTGACCACACCGGGTCGACTGACACCAGGGATCTCCAGGGGTTGTCCGTTAGCAGCCGTACCATTGTCAACCAGAGTGGAGCCGTAGAACGTCACAATCTAGAAGGGAGACAGTAGGAGAGACCACAGTGGAATCAGCCTTTTGAGTGCATCTCAATTTGTGTTTGTATTTATTATGGATCCACATTAGCTGCTGCCAAGGCAAAATGAAGGCAGTTTATACAATTAAAACATTACAATACATTCAGACTGTGTGCCCTCAGCAGTGCTGTCAAGAAGGTAGAGCAGCACCTTATAATGGACATACTTCTCCCCATCTTAGCTACTGTTGTATCAATACGTTTTGACCATGACAGTTTTACAATCCAGGGTAACTCAAAGCAGTTTAGTCTCCTCAACTCACTCAAATGTTTTATTTATAACAAGATTTAGTTGAGGTTTAGATAGTGGCCTCCTTTCCTTTTCTTCTTTACCTCATCTGCACTGATGTCACTGAACTGCACAGGTGAGACCGTGGCAATATTCTTACCTGTCCATCAACCTCCACTCAGGCGCCAGGCACTTTCCTCTGATCCAGTTGCGTAGGGCCGCCGTAGACTGGTTCCAGTCTATCTACAGGCAAACATCGACCACAAGTCTTTTTTAGCATTATTTATTAGCTGCAATCAACTTAGACACAAACATTATCTGAATCAAATTATGGGAAATACGTGGTCCCAAACATGTCATCTCAAACATAGTATTACAGGAGTACTTTAGTGGTTCACTGTTCTTGTGAGTTGAAGATAATGTTAGATGGCAGGAGCAGAGTGTCGGTCCTTGGTCAGGGTCAGGCCTACCTTGGTGTTGTCTTTCTTCCGAATCCTGTGATGGAAAATGTTATCTTGTGAAGTGACAGTCTTGCAAATGTTAATCTTGTCTTAGTGTCATAAATAATCATTGGTTCCTGCCTGTGCTTGGTTAAAGATATCGGGGGGGGGGGGGGGGGCACATAACCAGAATATGTTATATAAGTTAAGATGGAGAACGGTGCCAGACACATGCCGGAACCAACTCTATGAACTATGCCTATGCAACATGTCTGTAGGCAGTATGTAAGGGATCTAGATCTATAACGTTTAGATCTATAACCTTATCTAGGGGTTCTGTCCACCACTGCCCGTTGATCTACAGGTAGTGAGCACAGACTGGAGAAGCCGTTGAAAAGTTTGAGAGGGTAACAGTTGAGATGGGTAAGGGTTGCAACAATGTTCATTGATGCCCCCTCTTCGTGAAAATGATATGTGTACCTCTTGGGCTGCTGTGCTGTGATCGTTGCTGGTGGTGTGGATGTGAATACCTGAGATGTATAATGTTATATAGGGATTCTGTATGGAGAGATGGAAGAAGAGAGTACTATTTCCCAAATATGCTGTTAAATGGAACACTAGTGAATATTTAAACCTCTGTATGAACTATGGTGTAGAGGAGGAATTTGTGATGTAACACACATGTATAATGGGTTATTAGAGATAAAGTAACATAATATTGAGTATAATGGGTTACTAGAGATCTGATGAAGTAACAATAGAAAATAAAAAATATATACACAACTTGCACACCCACATGTAATTAAGTGGTGTAAAATGTACTAATAGTATTAGTATTAATAGTATAATTGTATAATGGGTTACAACATTTTATAAAGTAACAATGTATGAAAGTATAATGGGTTACTAGAGTTTAACTTGCTAGGTAGAGACTTAGTATGGACAGAGCCCTCCATCTTTAGGGGACTGATAGACAGTGCAAGCCCAGTTACTGTGAAGGTTGATCCCAGAAAGAGAGACTAGTCTCGAGAGCTACCTTAAAGTGCTGCCTGTTAATTATCTATAGTCTAAGTTGAATTGAGGTGTGTTAGCTCTGTCGGGGAGGGGACTGTCATCAGTGCAACGTATTTTTCCTTTCTCGATAGGGCATCCTTGTTTCTATGCTTCGCCCCTGACCTGTGCACAACAGAAAAAGAGAAGCGTTGCAGGGACAAGAACCACCTGGTGACCCGATTGTTTGTGTCCTTTCCCCTGGCCATCCAGACCAGGAGAGCATGGTACATGACCAGGGTGAAGTACAGGTAGTACTTGAGAGTGTCTAGCGCCCACTTCACCGATAGACACTCTTTCTCAACATTAGAGTACTTTTTTTCTCTAGGTATCAGCTTTTCGCTGATGCGCATGATGGGGTGCTACTCCCCATCGTGTATCTGGGACAGTACGGCCCCTAGTTCCGTATCACATGCATCCGTCTGGACCACTATCGGCACATGGAAATCGGGCGCTATGAGAATCGGATGGGAGCCCAGCGCTTCCTTCAGATGACTGAAAGCCACTTTTGTCTCGTCCATCCATTTCACTGTTTTCGGGAGGTGGGCCCTTGCTAGATCGGTGCGGGGGGAAGCTATAGCTACAAAGTTATATACAGCTATAGTATCCTACCAGTCCCAGGAAGGACTTGACCTGTGTCTTGATGCGTGGAACGGGCCAGTCACATACTGCGTGAACCATCCTCCCCTGGGGCTTGACGTTCCCTCGTCTGATCAAATACCCCAGGTACTCCACCTCCTCAAACTCTAGTTTGCATTTCTTGGGGTTTGTGGTCAACCCGGCCTGTCTGAGCGTGTCCAGCACCGCCTGGAGGTGCGTCAGGTGCTCTTCCCAACCTTGGCTGTGGATGATGATATCATCCAGATAGGCCGCTGCGTACTGCTGGTTGGGTCAAAGCACTCTGTTCATCAGTCGCTGGAATGTGGTCAGGGCTCCGCGGAGACCGAACGGGTGTACCCGGTACTGAGTCTGGTGTCGAGAACACCGTCTTCGCCCCGGAGGAGGCTGCCAAGTGTACCTGCCAATATCCTTTGCTCAGGTCCAGGGTGCTGATGTACCGGGCTGATGTACTGATATGGCCTCTTGCTGTTTTTTTTCCAGGGGTCCCATTATGTCCATGGCGATGCATTCAAAGTGCACCCCGATGATTGGTAGGGGGACCAGTGGGTTTCGGAAGTGTGCTTTCGGGGCAGTGAGTTGACACTCCAGGAAGCTGCAACAGCAGACTTCCATGGCCCTCCTCATCCTGGGCCAGTGGAACTGGTCGGCGATCCATTCCCGAGTCTTCTCCATTCCCAGGTGCGCCCCCAACAGGTGGGTGTGGGCCAGCAGTACGGTTCCCACGTACCGTTGGGGCAGCAACGATACCTCTCGAAATTCCCCCTGTTGGCGCAACGCCTGATACAAAAGGTTATTCTTGATTTGGAAATGGGGGTATCACCAGTCACTCACCCCCGGAGGTAGCTGTCCATCCACCGCTATCACTTGGGCTGCGGCGGCTTTCAAGTTTGGATCCTCCCACTGGGGCGACCCGAATTGTCCCCTCAGTTGGCCCCCAGCGGGTGGGGAGGCTGGGCTCCTCCTCCAGTGGTTCCTCGGGGGGGGGTTCAGCCGCCTCAGACCCCGGACCCGTAGATACAGGTTAGTTAACCGGTTGCTTCCGGGCCGCACAGGCGATGGGTCATCCCCGCTCTCTTCTTCGGTCAGCTCGTACCTTTTTTTCAAATCATGCCCCCATTGGGCCGCGAACAGCGGACAATCCCGTCCCACAAGGATAGGTACCGGCAACTCTGGTACTGCACCCACCATCATCTGGCAGCTCCCTTGTGGCTTCACGAAGTTGGGTCCTAAGGTTGGATACCACTTTGTGTCACCGTGAACACAGGAAATGGACATCTCCCTACCCAGTTCGCTCTCCTGATTAAGCAGGCTCGTGGTTACGAGCGTAACCATACTTTCGGAGTCTAATAGCTCTTCCATGTCGTGTCCGTCAACCTTCACCGGAACCATGGGTCAGTTGATTTGTGGTGTGCCCAACAGGAGGTGACAGAGTTCATGGCGTGACCCACCTTGCCTCCGGGGCTAGCTGATGGCATCGACTCCTCTAGAGCTGGGCAATTCCAGGCAATGTGCCCCCGGGCGCCACACTCAAAACACCTACTTTCGTCTCCATCTACCTGGGGTCGTCAGTGGCAGGTTGGCCCTACCCCAGCAGTCTCTCCATGGGTTTGCGGTCCTTTGACCCTGCCGACTGTCGGTTCGGGGTACACAGCGGTGGGGCTGTCCTTCCATCTCCCTGAACAGGTCGCCGACTCGTCCCGGCTCCCACTCAGCAGGCCCTTGGTGTTCTGATGCATCTCCACTGCTTACAGGAGGCTCTCCAAGGTCTGGGGCGTGCATAGGCTCGCTACCCTCTTCATGTCGTGGGGTTGCGCCCATAAGAAGAGATCCAGGACCACTTTGTCGAGGATGGAGAGGGTGGATATGTTGGTTAGGAGCCATGCCCTGGTGACGCGCAGTGACGCGCCATGCCCTGGTGACTGGTTTGGATGTGATTCAGGAGACACTCCTCCTTGCAGCTTCCTGATTTCCTCAACAAGGTGGACGTTTTGTAGTCGCTGTCCCTCCAGCGTTCGTTCCTGAACCACCTGTTGTGCTTGTTGGGCCCGGACGAACTGAGCTATCAACTCGTCCATGCTGATGCTGTGTAAACGTCAACCCTGACCTGACCACATTATCAGAATGCCCGCATTCTCCATCACTTGTGGCAGACCAGGGGGTTCGGTCAAGACATTTACACAGATCAGACACGGACAGAGTAGGATTAGCTTGGTTTCAAGCGTGTTTATTTAAATAATAAATCTAAAAGGATAGGTCTCCCCCATGAGACCCTCTCCGGGATACCATCTTCTGGGCTCTGGGTCTTGCTGTATCCTGTCGGGCATACAGCAACTGAACTCCCTCCTGTTACCTCTGTCACCATCTCCAACTATACGGGAGTCCTTTCCTCCCCCAGTCTTCCCTGTGTGCTCCCCTTCTGGCAGCTTTATGGGACTTGCACAGCTGGTGAGCAATCCGCCCTTGATTACTCACCAACTCCCAATCAGCCCCAATTAGTCCTGGCCGGAGAGCCCGTCGAGACCTGGCATGTCCAGCAGACGGAGCCATCACCTCGTGATGTATACTCCGTCTGTCACCAGGCCTCGACGAGTCTCCCCCTGGTGGCTGACCTGCTGTACGCCACAGTAAGCTTTAACTTACAATGAAAACGACTTTCTGACCAAATTTGAAACTTGAAAAATGTAGCTAGACTCTTAAATGAACACTTCACGGCAGACTGGAACTATTTAACTCATTTTTTCTTGTAGCTACATCTTGTTTGGCCAGGTTTTGTGTGAAGTCACTCAGGTTCACACTGACCGTGGCGTGTGCAGAAAGTAGAAAATCACTTTTTCAAACTGATCAGAGCATCAATGTTTTTGAGAAAAGAAGCAAAACTTTTGTAGTTCTCGAAGGCTAATGTTATATATTTTTAAACGGTTGAAAGGACTATCAAAACAGAAGCATGTTACACTGCAGACCAATCCAAACTCATCTCCCGGCATGTCCAGCCAATCCATTATCTCAGCCAATAATGGCTAGAGGGAAGGTTCCTATCTTTTTCCGTGACTAAACCAACTAGGCTCGTAATTGAACAATATTATTGTTAGTAAGGCACAAGAAAGTTTACATCTTCCAGAAGGCAAAAAAATGTATTTTGATAAACATGTATGTTTATTTTCAAATGCCTCTTCTGTGAAGTAGTGACGTGCAACATACGCCTAGTTTCTTGAAACGAGTTACATTTGTCATAAGACTCTGGCGGCGCCGGACAGGAGGGCGACTCTGGCGGCGCCGGACAGGAGGGCGACTCTGCCGGCGCCGGACAGGAGGGCGACTCTGCCGGCGCCGGACAGGAGGGCGACTCTGGCGGCGCCGGACAGGAGGGCGACTCTGGTGGACAGGATGCAGGCCCAGGACTCACCAGGCTGGGGAGACCTACTGGAGGCCTGGTCTGTGGAGGAGGCACAGGATAGACCGGGCTGTGGGGGAGCACTGAAGATCTGGTGCGTAGCCTTGGCACCACTCTTCCAGGCTGAATGCCCAGTCTAGCCCGACACGGCTAGACTGGGGGAGATGGAACAGGCCGCACTGGGTTCTCCTGGCGAACTGGGGAAACCGTGCTTAGAGCCGGCGCAGGATATCCTGGAGGTCTGGAGAGCAGGGCTGGCACAATCCGTCCTGGCTGGATCCTCACCCTAGCCCGGCAGATGCGGGGAGCTGGGATGTAGCGCACCGGGCTAAGACCACGTACTGGAGACACTGTGCGCTCCACCGCATAACATGGTGCCGACCAGTACGACGCCCGCCACGGGGAGTTGGCTCAGGCCTCCAACCTGATTCTGCCACACTCCCCATGTGCCTCCCCCACACAATTTTTTGGGAGGAGTTGCCTCTCGGACTTCCTTGCCAGCCGTGTTCCCTCCTAATATTGCCGCTCAGCCGTAGCTGCCTCCAGTTCCTCCTGTGGACGGCAATACTCCCCAGCCTGCCTCCAGGGTCCCTTCCCGTCCAGGATCTCCCCCCATGTCCAGGAGTCCATTACATCATGCTGCTTGGTCCTTTGGTGGTGGGTAGTTCTGTAACGGCTGTTTGAAGAAGTGGACCAAAGCGAAGCGTGGTAAGTGTTCATGATATTTTAATAGAACTGAACACTGAATGACAAAAACAACAAAGAGAACAACCGAAACAGTTCTGTCTGGTGCAGACACAAAAACAGAAAACAACTACCCACAAAACACAAGTGGGAAAAAGCTACCTAAGTATGGTTCTCAATCAGAGACAACGATAGATTGAGAACCACACCCGGCCAAACACACAGAAATAGAAAACATAGAACACAAAACATAGAATGCCCACCCCAATTCACACCCTGACCAAACCAAAATAGAGACATAAAAAGGATCTCTAAGGTCAGGGCGTGACAATGCCATAGAATTCTGTGGCACCATGCAAGCCGCAGTACGCTGCAGCTTTTAAAGGACGAACCACTGTATTGGGGTTTGTGGAGGGACACAGTCTATTGATTCTTGATCAACAATGTCCAATGATGTTTAGATCAGACTCAAGTTAATTACCTCAACTAACCTGTACCCCTGCACACTGACTCGATACCCCTGTATATAGCCTCGTTATTGTTAGTCTTATTGTGTTACTTATATTTCTTTATTTTTACTTTAGTCTATTTGGTAAAAAATGTCTTAACTCTTCTTGAACTGCACTGTAGATGATTCAATTTGTGTGAGAGAACACCTCAATAGGTCTGTTTCCACCATACAACAAACAGATATAACACACATGACACAGTCATGATGCTGTTACTGTATGAAACACTTTGTATAGAAAGAAGGAATGAAAGTGGCACATTCTAATTGTGCTCCTAAATATTTAATGGGAGCATAATGCTAACATTTAATGGGTATACTGTAACAACTATGGTTGCTACACCCATTACATATTTGGGAGCATAATTAGAGTGTGCAACTTTCTTTCTTTCTTTCTTTCTTTTTAGTTTCATTTTTGGGTATGCATCAGCTTATGCCTTTTACTGAAACGTTTTGTACTGTATATCACAACAAAGTTATGTCAGGTGCCACAGCTGTGGTGTCAATTGCATTGATCTATGCTGCTTTATTTTTTTTGCAATGTCACCCGGAACTTGTCCAATGAGAAACACTATTTTTTGTTTTCTGTTGCAAAACTGTGTGGCCTAATGAATAATGAATACAATATGTTATACACCTCAGTTACTTCAATCTCACAGGCTGGGTGTTATATCTA
The DNA here is from genome assembly GCF_036934945.1 of Oncorhynchus masou masou. NCBI lineage: Eukaryota > Metazoa > Chordata > Actinopteri > Salmoniformes > Salmonidae > Oncorhynchus > Oncorhynchus masou. The sequence continues at coordinate 41,724,405 of NC_088216.1, read as the reverse complement.
TTTCAGCCCACAGAGGGGCAGCACTGCATCAGAAAACAACTATCTTCTGCTTCAGGTTCTTATCATTAATACCTTAAACATGTTCAACACTCCTCGACAGTAGGTTGAAGTAGCCTAACCCCAGGAGTTCAACCTCACATCTCCGTTGTTTGAATCCAACCTTTGAGCAAGTGGATTGTTTTGGTTGGGGTAATAGATTGATTAAGGTTATGGATTGTTTTGCTTAGGGTTATAGAGGAATCACTGACATCCAACCCCAGGCATTGAAGACTGTCCACACTTCTGTTCTGTCTATTTCTCCAGTAAAGCAGTACCTTAGTGTGTGTGTGTGTGTGTGTGTGTGTTTGTGTGTGTGTGTGTGTGTGTGTGTGTGTGTGTGTGTGTGTGTGTGTGTGTGTGTGTGTGTGTGTGTGTGTGTGTGTGTGTGTGTGTGTGTGTGTGTGTGTGTGTGTGTGTGTGTATGTTACTGTATTAAACTCATCAGGGTTACAGTAGGGTGAGGTAGTATGGGTCTTCAACACTTAATTGGCAACTTTTGTCATGAGTATGTGTTAAATGTATCTAAATAGCCCCATTACATAATGTACATATAAACCTAATATATGTGTCATATGATTTATCATTGATGCCTCCATAAAAAAGTGAAACTAATCACAGGCACAAAATTTGGTACAGTAACATTATGTCTAACACTAGGCCTAATAACACACCAACTTCAACAACAACTACTTGGATCGTACATTCGTTTTGACTCCAAAACAGATACACAGTTGAACTACATTTTTGGACTGGCACAGACAAGGTCACTTTATCATGAAAAAGACAACAGTCTTTAATGCGTTACTGAAATCTATGGTCCAGTCAAAAGCCATCATATGTACAGTATTACAGTATTTGCAGTGCTGTATATACCGTATATACAAAGGAAACATTCTCCACCTTGTGTGTTTGTTCTGTATAAAATGGACTCTGAGAGGATGCTCTGTGCCGCGTTGTTTGGCTTGCGACCCCACATATCCATCATACACTGTAATTATAATTTCTATCCCCGGCCACAACTCAATGCTTACCACCCATTGGCTTAGATCTGGCCACTGGGGTCGCTGTTGTGTTTCTAAGTTTCTGACTCTGAGAGGACTTTCATAGTTGCAGATTCATTTTCTATAAATAAATGCTATGCATACGGCGTACGCTATATTTCTTCCTGGAAAAACCAAAACACCTGTCCAGTCCTACTGTATGTACACAGAACAACTTCAGGTCTGACTTCGGTACTTTCGGTTTTAACATTACACACAACTTTAAATAGAGCCCTCTGAAAGAGCCCAGTCTATCCAGGAATATGGAGTCTTAAGCATAGTAATAATCTGAGAGCTGTGTTGATACGACAGTGAGGTTGCATCAATATGACTAGGCAATATGACGATTTTAAATTGTAATGCGCTACCCAGTTAACATTCACTAAGATTAGTACCTTCATTACCCATCACGGAGCAACTGAGTGTGCCTTTAATTCATACCTAGCACCTTGTTAATTTGGATATGTGAATCTCATAGGTAAATAAGATAATAATCCAAACCCATTGAGATGGGAGCTAAAATGTGAAGGTCAACACACCGAGTGGGATTAGAGCAGCTTGTTTAGGGTAAGAACCTGTTTAAGTCACCCTGTCCTGTCCTCTGCTCCTGTTGATAAATCAGCCCAATACAGTGAAGCCGTCAGCATGGGATCAGGCCATGTGGTTTGGAGAGGAATGGAGGGGGGGGGGGGCATGTGTCTGTGTGAGTGAGTGAGTCATTGAGAGTATATGTGTGTGTGTGTGTGTGTGTGTGTGTGTGTGTGTGTGTGTGTGTGTGTGTGTGTGTGTGTGTGTGTGTGTGTGTGTGTGTGTGTGTGTGTGTGTGTGTGTGTGTGTGTGTGTGTGTGTGTGTGTGTGTGTTTGCACGCCTGTCTCTTTATGTGTCAGGAGTTTGTGTACCGTGCATGTGTGTGCGTACATTAACACCATGCTATTGCAATGCAATTTACCCCTCAGTTGGTCCCTGTATAAACCGCTGCCCAAGTAGGGCCTCAATTTGGCACTGAGCAGTGGGATGGCAGGCGGGCTGGCATGGCCGTGGAGTATAAAAATAATATATCTCTTAATAGGACTCTCAACCCACTGCCAGAGATCTGGACCAGCTTGACTTATGTAATGTTGGCATCATATTACAGCTACCGTTGAACGACATGGAGACAGATCAAAACAAAGCCCTTTGAGAGGCAGTGAGAGAGCATGCAAACAAAGCTTCCTCCACATTTTCTAGGGACAAAATGAGAGTGAAGCAGTTGTAAGCAGTTGGTCACTTATGAAAGTTAACTTGTAGAGGCTGAGTCAAATGTGGAGAAAATGGGTGTCCACCAAGATCATGAATCATGCCATTGAATAGGTACCAACATGATCAACTCTCTTCTACTAACCACACTGACAGTTACTGAATTTATCTGTTACGTCAGTTATGTCCTCGTCCTTCCAATCACATGTAAGGTTAGGTGATGTGTACTTAAAGACCATGTTGCAGGTAAATTATTTAGCTTTTGATGTTTGTTCAGGTGAAGGCCACGCAGACGACTCTGACGACTCCAATCTGTTTTTGCCGGTAGCTCGAACACCAGTCGTACCATAGGATACACCTTTTCCTAGCAAGAATAGTCCACATTTTCGAGCCTGGCTGAGGTTTGTGCAGTTCAGGAGACTGGATTTCACTGCTGCATCAGTGAATTCAAGCTAATCGGAGTACACTTTACTGAGGATGATTTTGATCACAGCAGAGTGTAATGCCCCATTCACATCCCAACTTTGCAGTCCATTGCGTTGCGCTGGATGTCATTCATTTCAATGGAGGAATGTCCGCAACAGAGTGGCATAGCAGTACCCCCTTGTGTCACAGGCTCCGTTGCAAAAAGGATGCCGCATACTTAACATTTTTCCAAACTCTGCGTCGTCTTCAGTCCGGTCAGAGTCCGTCAATAGAACAGGAAATGACCAAACCCCAGAATGAGGTACTGTAAATGAGTACTATTTTAACAACAAATGTTGAATAGTACATTGAATGTCAAGCAAATTATAATATACAGTGGGTATAGAAAGTCACCACCCCCTTTAAAAATGTTAACCTTTTGTTGCCTTACAGCTTGAAATGAAAACACATAACATTTGACTTTTTACAGCTTGACTTTGACTTTTTTTTAATATCCAAGTGAAAAAAAAACTCTGACAATTAATTAAAAGTAAAACAGTTAAATATCCTGTTTGGATAAGTGAACACCCCCCCCCCCTCCCCCCCTTAGAATTGCAATTGCCAATTTGCTGAGGTATAACCAACCAACTTCCAGATCACAAATCAAGCTAATTGGCTTCCATCTGTGCTCAATTGTAGTGATTTTGATTAGTTCAGAATAAAAACAATTGTTAATAGAGGACTCCACTGCTTAGTAGTGCAATTGGGGCGGCAGGGTAGCCTAGTGTTAGAGCGTTGGACTAGTAACCTAAAGGTTGCAAATTCAAATCCCCGAGCTGACAAGGTACAAATCTGTCGTTCTGCCCCTGAACAGGCAGTTAACCCACTGTTCCTAGGCCGTCATTGAAAATAAGAATTTGTTCTTAACTGACTTGCCTAGTTAAATAAAGGTAAAAAAAAGAGCACCATTAAGACCATTATTAAGAAGTGTAAGGCATATGGCACCGACCAGACCCTGCATAGATCAGGCCATCCCTCCAAACTGGATGACTGTGCAAGGAGAGAGGCTACCAAGAAGCCAAGTGTGACTTTGAAGGAGCTTCTGGCCTTTATGGCAAACACTGTTCAATTTGTGCATGTGACCACAATATGACAAGCGCTCCACAAATCTGTCGTCTATGGGAGTGTGGCAAGAAAAGAAACCACAAAAAAAAGCCACATCAAGTCTAATTTGAGCTTTGCCATAAAGCACATTGTAGATTCCGAGGCCAAGTTGCAAAAGGTGCTGTGATCAGATGAGACCAAAATTGAACTTATTGTCCTGAATGCAAAACGATGTCTGGCGAAAACCCAATAAATCTTTCCACCCAAAGAACACCATGCCTACAGTAAAGAAGAGTGACAGCATCCTGTTGTGGGGATTTCTCTTCAGCAGGGACTGGATCACTTGTCAGGATAGAAGCGAAAATGGACAGTGTAAAATACAGACAGATTCTTGAGGAGAACCTGCAGCCCTCTGCCAGGAAGTTGACAATGGGAAGATGGTTCACGTTTCAACATGACAATGACCCAAAGCACGCCTCCAAAGCAACCATACAGTGGCTGAAGGACAAGAAGGTGAATGTCCTTGAGTGGCCTAGTCAGAGCCCCAACCTAAATCCCATCGAGACTCTGTGGAATGACTTGAGTGCAGTCCATGAGCGGTGACCATGCAATTTGACTGAGCTTGAACAAGTCTGCAATGAGGGATGGGCAAATGTTGCACAGTCTAGGTGTGCAAAGTTAGTAGAGACATATTCAAAGAGACCCATGGCTGTAATTCAAGAAAAAAGGTGGTTCCACCAAGTATTAACTCAGGGGGTTGTTCACTTATCCAAATACGGTATTTTAATGTTTAAATTGTAATGAATTATCCTAGTGTAAAAAAATCCCCACTTTGTGGGTTACTGTTTGTAAATAAAGCTGGAAAAAGTCTGAATTTCTGTGTTTTCATTTCAGGCTGTAAGACAACAAAATGTGAACATTTTGAAAGGGGGAGGTGACTACCTATACCCACTGTATTTTTATTTTATTTAATTATCCGTTATTTTACCAGGTAAGTTGACTGAGAACACGTTCTCATTTGCAGCAACGACCTGCGGAATAGTTACAGGGGAGAGGAGGGGGATGAATGAGCCAATTGTAAACTGGGGATTATTAGGAGACCGTGATGGTTTGAGGGTAGCTTCCCATTTTCATTCTGAAAAATAATGACGTTTGTTTATGTTGACAATTATTAGGTGTAGCTACAGTATCTTCAGCCTATCTTTTAGCTAGCTAGCTAACGTGAGCTGCTCTGTGTAAGCTAGCTTGACTTGCTACAAAGTAAGAGAAACAAGTTGAGGAAAAAGTAACTCAACAAAACATGTTCTATTATCAGCTGAAACTAATTCATTTATATTTTCAATAAACATTTGGAGACTAAATATAGTTTACGTTGTCATAAATCCTTTTAATGTAAGCCAACCCCGTCTGTTTTGCCAACCCATTGGTTTTGTTGCTAAACAACCCACCCGCCGATTGCTAGGTAGTTAGCCAACTATCTAAGTGTAATCATCTGAACACCCCAATTTTTCTTACTTGAAATGTAGCTGGCTAGCTTGCATGCTGGCTCACACTGGCCATGCAGTAGCCAACTAGCTAGCTAGTTTATCGTGAACACCAAAAGACACAGCTATCTAGACAAGGGAGCTCATAGGCACACAGGCTACATTAGCCAACTGGTTAGACATGATTACACCACGGGCAACAATAACGGCCAACTAGTTTGTTTTCAGACACATTTTCTGAACTCTATCCACTGACATCTGGCTTAAGGAGAATAGCTAATTGCTGAAATGTAGATAGCTAGATCACTGGCAAGCCAATAGCCACTAACTAATCGTGAATGCATGACCTATTCTTTGATTGATTTTGGTTAACTTGCTCCTATCAAGCAACACATACCAGACAGTTTGGTGAAAGGTAAAAATAACAATTAGTGGGCTCATTTTATAATGATCGGACAGTGAAACTAAAATAGATTGGTAGCTAGCTAGTGAGGCTTTCATTTATTTCCCAATTCATTTGGTGATCAAGTTGAAGCCGGGTTTCCCAAGTCGTTTGGTCGGTGCTAACTGCTCATGCAGGCGGCATGACAGATGGTTCTGGAGAACATCCGACGTCACGCACTCAAGAAGGCTCGGCCAATCACCCAACGGGTTCAATGTCGAGACTCATGCATATTCATTAAATTGTCCCCTGCTTTCCTACGGAAGGAAACTTTGCACCCGGGCAGGCCTTTCCCTCCATTGCATAAACCCAGTGTGAGAAACTTCCTGGAAAATGTTTGTGCTATGAAATAAATACTACACCCTGATCCACAAAACATATTTGCTAGATTCATGATAGTGTTTTTAGACAAAGCAAGGAATATGAACTTCTGCTAGCCAGTGGTGGAAAAAGTACCCAATTCTCATACTTGAGTAAAAGTAAAAAATACCTTAATAGAAAATGACTCAAGTAAAAGTGATAGTCACCTAGTAAAAAACGACTAGTCTAAAAGTATTTGGGTTTTAAATATACTTAATTATCGAAAGTAAATGTAATTGCTTAAATAACAAATTCCTTATATTGGGCAAAGCAGACGACCACATGTTCTAGTATTTATTTATTTACGGATAGCCAGGTGCATGCTCCAACTCTCAGACATAATTTACAAACAAAGCATGTGTTTAGTGCGTCCGCCAGATCAGAAGCAGTAGGGATGACCAGGGATGGTCTCTTGATGACTGTGAATTAGACCATTTTCTGTCCTGCTAAACATAATGTAACATGTATATTTAAGTGTCAGGGAAAATGTATGGAATAAAAAGTACATACGTTTCTTTAGGAATGTAGTGAAGTAAAAGTAAAAGTTGTCAAAAATGTTTATAGTAAAGTAAAGTACATATACCCCCCCAAAATACTAAAGTAGTGCTTAAGTGCATTACACTACTGCTGCTAGCTTTTGAAATAACCACTGGGTAAAATCCATTCAGCAGTTACTGGCAGATGATATACAGTACATTGATTGGTAGGTTACACTATATTTAGATACATCAAATACTGCCTGAGACACCTTTGCTATTTGTCTTCGTACTCAATAAATGGTGAAACATTATTTATGATGATGTTCTTTGTTCAAATATGTACTGAACAAAAATATAAATGCAACATGCAACAATTTCAAAGATTTTACGGAGTTACAGTTCATATGTGACTCACCACCTGGATTCATTCTTATGTAGCAACATTTGAATTTCTGCACAACATTTGAGAGAAATAAGCTTTTGGTGCACACTTTACATGATGTGTTTATATTTCTGTTCAGTGTTTATGCATGAAACCTACATTGTGGAAAACATGTCTCACGCTCAGTCATAGTTAGTAGAATAATGAATGGATTGTTAAGATTTTGGCACCGTCAGAAGGTTAGTGGGAAAGGTCATCATTTAAACTCACATTCACTAAGCATTTTGTATTTAAAACTCAAACATTAATTTCCCAACAGCTTTTTCTATAACTCTACAGGCTCTGTATCATTCTCCATACCATATATTCCAATGGATCCAACATTATGCATGCCCCCCATGGGTATTGGGCAGCTGCTATTTGAGAACTCATCTGGTTTAGAAATCAAACTCTGGTTATCTTATTGCAGAACAAATTGTACAACTGTTTTTTTTTATAGAGGATTGTATTGCAAGGTACGCTATATGTGTAGGCTATGCCATATATATTTGGCTAATATGCATATGCAGATGTTGTTTTTAAACCTCAATTCTAGCATACTTGACACACAAACACACACACATCTTTCTATCTACATGCAATATTCACTAACAGGGAGATAGCTAGCTAATGAAACACAAACTGACATTTACGGTAGTTGGCTAGGCTAGTCAACCTGTAACATTGGCTAGCATTCAATAAATTGTCAATGGTCAACGGAGTTACCTTTTCAAACGATCAAGACAATTTGTATTGCATGCTGCGTATTGCATGCTGCATATTTCAACTGTACTTATCTTATTTCAGTCTTTGGAAGCTAGCTAAATCTGTTTCTCCTCATCAAACTACAGCTCACATTTTCACAAGAGGCTGTGTTTACAACATGGATAGAAGCAGACCATTGCCTGCCTTCATCACGAGGCGTATCTATGGGAGTTCTGATTGGTTCCAAGTTTAGCAGTTCAGCAAATTTGCCTGAGTAGACAGTGTTGAAATATACTTTGTATGCCAAAATGTGCAAGAATTGAAGGTGCGAAGGTGTTATAGTCATCATAAGAATGTTTGATTGTAATATATCAAAAATCGTCACCTTTAAATCTACAGTAGGCATAAGCTATTAATGTAAAGAACTATACTATGTTAGAGTAATTTTTACTAGAGGCTTCCAATTACAATCGGGTAACCAGTTTTTGTTAACGATAATGTGTATGGCTACAAGATACCCCGAGGCTATTCCTCTGCGAAGGATTACAGCCCCGGTAGTGAGTAAAAAAAAAGAAAGATGGCATCAGACACTGAAGTCTATGCTACGTAAATATTGTTTGGAATCTGAGAAAGATTGGGATGAGGGAGTTCCTCTAGTTTTGTTTGCTGCTCGTGAAACTGAGCAGGTGTCCCTAGGTTTCAGCCCGGCTGAACTAGTGTTTGGTCACACAGTGAGAGGACCAATGAAAGTCCTTAAAGAACAGTTCTTGTCCCAAGAGTTGTGTACAGGAGACGAGAATGTGTTGGACTACGTTAGTCGCTTTCGTGAGCGCCTACACCAAGCTTGTGCTCTCGCAAAGGAAGCTCTGTCTTCCTCACAGAGGAGCATGAAAAGACACTATGATAAAGAGGCTGTTTCTCGTCCACTACAGCCAGGTGACCAAGTACTGGTGTTATTACCTGTTCCAGGATCTTCACTGTCAGCTCGTTTCTCTGGTCCTTATTTAATTGAAAATAAAATAAGTGAAACTGACTATGTGCTTCAAACTCCTGATAGACAACGCCAATCTCGTGTGTGTCACATTAACATGTTGAAAGCTTACCACACCCATCACACAGTTAGAGAGTTCAAAAACAGAGGAAGGTACTGCTGTCTCCTCTGCTACTACTGCGATGATAGTGGACTGTCATATTGATGATGTTGATGGATTGGAGTTGCGCAATACTCAGCAGCGGTGTGTTAGATTGCCCAACTCAGAAATGCTGCTGTCTATCCAGTCAGATCTGGTTCATTTAACGGATGGACAGGCCAATGATATTGTGAGGCTACTACACAGTTTTCCATGTCTCTTTAATGACGTTCCTACTCGCACAAACATGTTGGAACATGACATTAATGTTGAAAATGCTACACCTATCAAGCAACACCCATATCGTATCAATGCTTCCAAGAGGAAGAAAATGAGGGATGAGGTGAAATATTTGTTGGAGAATGACCTGGCTAAGCCAAGTTCCAGCCCTTGGAGTTCTTCTTGCAGTCTGGTTCCTAAACCTGATGGTACTTCCAGATTATGTATGGATTATCGAAAGGTAAATTCTGTCACAATGCCAGATTCGTACCCGTTACCCAGATTGGATGACTGTATCGACACTATTGGTGCTGCTAAGTATGTAACTAAGTTGGACCTCTTAAAAGGTTACTGGCAGGTTCCGTTAACTTCACGTGCTTCTGAGATTTCTGCCTTTGTGACCCCAGACAACTTCCTACAGTACTCAGTCATGGCTTTTGGGATGCGAAATGCACCAGGCACTTTCCAACGACTGGTTAACTCCGTATTAGCTGGCGTTCCTAATTGTAGTGCATACCTTGATGACCTAGTGATTTATTCGTCTGAGTGGTCAGATCATGTTGACTCTCTAAGGGTAGTATGTGAACGGTTGGCAGCTGCTTCTATAACCCTGAACTTGGCAAAGTGCGAGTTTGTGAAGGCTACTGTTACCTATCTCGGTAAAGAGGTTGGCCATGGACAGGTGCGCCCTGTTAATGCCAAGGTCTTGGCTATAACTGCATTCCCTGCACCTACCACCAGTCGAGAGCTACGCCGCTTTTTAGGGATGGTTGGCTACTACCGTAGCTTCTGTAAAAATTTCTCTGCGGTAGTTGCTCCATTGACCGATTTGCTTAGTCCGGCTAGATCATTTGTGTGGTCCCCTGATTGTAAGAGAGCTTTTGAATCTGCGAAAGCACTCTTATGTAGTACCCCTGTACTTGCTGCTCCGGATTTTGAACAACCGTTCAAACTTGAGGTAGACGCTAGTGCCAGAGGTGCTGGTGCTGTTCTACTGCAGCAGGACAAGAGTGGAGTAGATCATCCCGTTTGTTATTTTTCCAGTAAATTTAATAAATTTCAAACAAACTATGCAACAATAGAACAAGAAGCTCTTGCTTTGTTGTTGGCTCTGCAATACTTTGAAGTATATATTGGTTCCAGTGCCCTACCAGTGATTGTATATACTGACCATAACCCCTTAGTTTTTCTCCACCGAATGTACAACCAGAACCAGCGCCTTATGCATTGGGCGCTGATTGTACAGAATTATAATTTGGAGATCCGCCACAAAAAGGGTTCTGATAATGTGTTTGCGGATTCTTTGTCTCGTGTGTAATGATTGTTGTATGTTTTGCAAAGTTGTTGCTTTGTTATTGTTGTGAGTATTCATTGTAATACTGTGGTCGCAATCCCTAGGGTTGCTCTTTTAAGGGTGGGAGTGTTACGGATACAGGTATCCTGTGTGTGTGTGTGTGTGTGTGTGTGTGTATGTATCCTGTGTTTTCTCTCCTTCTCCCCTCACAGGTGAAAATAATCACTCCCCAATCAGTCAACAATCAATCATCAATCAGAAGACACACCTCCTCCTGTTTCCTACCCAATCACAGTTCCTTTCCCTTGGTTTAAAAACCCTGTCAGTTGTTTGCTCTAGAGCTCAATCTTTCTGTAAATGCCATGTCTGTAGGTCACTGTGTTTCACTCTCTTGTTGTGTATTAACCTCTCTTTTGTTTGAGCACCTCCATAGCACTTTGTCATCACCTGTGAGTATTGTTTTGGTTATGGTGTTTGTATTTGATTGCTGGTGGGAAAAGGGGAAACCAAGACAAGTCGCCCATGGGCATACACTACCCGTAGGTAGACTTTGTTAAATACACTAGTTAGAACTGGGCGGACCACCCACTGTATTTTTGGTTAGTTAGTTAGCTGTTTAAGTAGGCTAGTCTAGCTTAGTTTTTTTTTGAATACTTATTGTTTCTTTCCTTGGGTCCAGCCCCTTTTCCTGCTCCCCACATTACCGTGTGTTTTCAAATAAACCTTGAGTTTGATGGTAGATTTCAGTTGTCCTGGTTATTTCGTTCACACTTTTGCTTTGTCACTATTATAATTTGCATGAGTTATGTTACGGGTCTCATTACCATCCCCCCCCCCCCCTAGACTGTCGGGCCAAAAAGGGATCCGTAACAAAAGTATTTTCTAATTTTACCAATAATGCAGTGCAATCTACATAATTATTGCTGTAAAACCTATTTACGGTATTTTACTGTGCATTCTACAGTGTTTTACTGTTGAATTTACAGAAAAGTCTTACAGTTGTTGTGAGGAGGACCCACGAGGAGGCCATGCGCAACAGGGGCGATTTACAATTACACAACCGGAGTCACCCTTCCTGTCCTTGAGTGGGTTACAAGAGCTGGAATGTGCTTCATTATGACAGGCCATAAATACCACTAGTGACCATAGGTGTTCTGTCCCCCCCCCCCCCCTTTCACTATAACATAAAACGTATGTATCTTATTCAGGTCGTGTTTTAGAATCTTTGGATTGCTTATTTCCTTTTAAGATTGTGAAATTGCTCTCCGTACAGAAAAAATATTCTTTGAATACTTATGAGGAAATCTCAGGTTTATCTCATATGATCATTAAATGCGTTGAGTTCTCCTTTGCGTTAGAGTCCGGCCATTAGAGCCCGCCTTTTGTGAGTCTCCCTATAAATGAAAGGACTTTCTAAACAGGAATTAGAATGAAGGAGAATCAAACAAGTTCAAGTTCTGCAAGACACGGCCACGCCCATGGGATGAATGATCCCACCTCTTTGGAAATACAATTGAAAAAGACAGACAGAAGAATGGGAAGAGACCGGTCAAAGAAGTTCGCTCCCCAACTGAATCGACTTGGAGGAGAAAGTGACTAGTCTTGCAGGAGGGAGAGAGGAGAGTAGCCATGACAAACAGAACTTTAGTAAACGGCCTCTGAACTCAGAGGCACGTCTTCCTCACTGAGAAATGGAGATGGAATACTGACAAGGAATGAAAAAAGATGGACAGACATGTTACACTTTGCTGAAGAAAGAATGGCCCACAAGAGTGTGGTCTTGTACACCTTTATACCATGCACTGCAACATAACAAGCTGACCAAACTGCACAATGAGGAGACAGGAGAGGCATTACTTGCAACGTGTTGAGATTCACAAACAGAACAAAGTTCTATTTTAGCGCCTGGCTGTGCAGACGCTCGCTGACACGCGAGCAGTGTGGGTGTAATGATTGAATAAGATGTATGGGTACATTTATTTTGCAACGCTCGCGCATGCTACATGAGTGGTGTGTTCAGCATATAAAGCTGACAGTACCAAAAGACTGTACTGACGCATGTCGAGGAGTGAGTCGGTATCTCATGGACAGGGAGGGTTACAGTCCTAAGGAAAGTTCCTGGGTTCCGACCCGGGACATTTTGGGGGTGGGGGGGGGGGGTCCTGTCACAGGTCAGAGGTCACCTTTGAGTGTACTCCCTGAGGGCACCCTTATGTTGCTCAGGTCTCTTGTTTTGTTTAGTGATTCATGAGTCAGTGTTTTGTTGTTTTTGCTGTATAAACTTCAATAAATGTTCTGGATTTATCCTCACCTCTGCCTGCTGTGTTTCTCTGCCCCTGGGTCCAAGTTTATATAAGACTTATTGTCACTAGACCTGAGCCAAAAAATGGACCCAGCAGAGATTTCTCAGTCCTCCGAGGGACACTCCGAGCTCCACCACTTATGGTCTGCTCTCACTCACCATAGAACTCTGATTGGTCGCCATGAGGTGTGACTGAAGACATTATCGGAGGATTTAGGAACTCTTGTGTTCACTCTGCAGAACGGACAGACGGGAGCAACGGTTGCTGCACCTGTGGTGGTTCCGAACCCTCCACTTTCTACCAGCTCACTGTCTTCCTCCCCTCAGGAGCCTCATCTCCAGGGAAAGGAGCGTTATGAGTGACATCCTAGGAGGTGTCATGGGTTCCTGCTCCAATGTTCGCTGGTCTTTGAGCTGCAAGCATCAATGTTTCCCACTGAGCGTGCAAGAGTGGCATATGTCATCTTCTTGCTCTCAGGACGGGCTCTGGCCTGGGCCACGGCCATATGGGAGCAGCAAGCAGACATTTGTTTCAATTGGCAAAGCTTCACCCAGGAGACGAGGAGGTTGTTTGATCACCCCATCAGTGGCAGGAATGCTGCTCAACGACTCAATGTGCTTCGGCAGGACAGCATAGCGGATTACGCATTGATTTTTATGACGCTCGCTGCTGAGAGCGGTTGGAATACGGAGGCACTTCACTCAGTCTTTTTGAACAGACGCAGTGAGGTTCTCAAGGATGAACTGGCTTCCTGGGATAACCCTGACACTCTGGAGGAGCTTATCGTTCTGACCATCCAGATTGACAACCGGCTTCGGGAACGTCGTCATGAGAAGACAGAGGAATTCCGAATTAGTTCCAGTGTTTTGGGCTCCGCTAAGGGAGTCGATTCTTCAATTGGGCCATTGCCATATGCTGGGCCTGCTTGTTCCGTATCCCGTCAGGGTTCTCAAGTCGGCTATGGTGCTCCTTCATATCGGTCAGAGGAGCCGATTCAATTGGGAAGTACCAGACTTTCCGCTCTGGAGAGAAGGCACAGGAATAACAAACAGCAATATCGTTACAGTGGACAGTCTGGATATTTCCGTGCCTCCTGTCCCTAGCTGACGGGAAACTGGATGACTCGTCAGTAGATGGGGGGAATGTATGGTGAGTCAACAGAGACTGCCACTCACTAAACTGGACAATCCGTTGTCAGTCACTGTGCTGGATGGGCAACCCCTAGGGTCTGGGAAGGTGAAGCAACTCACCATGCCTATTCAGCTACGATTTCTGGATGACCATGTGGAGCTTATCCAGTTACATCTGGTGGCCTCTCCTAAGCTTCCCCTGGTTCTTGGACATCCATGGATTTTCACCCATAATCCTCAAAATTGACTGGCCTTCGGGAAGAGTTCTGGGATGGCATTCTTCATGCCAGTTCACCTGGCAGCAACTCTCTCCAAACCTTTCCGGCCCTGCTTGTCTGGAGACTTCCGATCCTCCTGTTCCTCGGGCTGGGAATGACAAGCCTGATCTTTCCCACGTAGCTCGGGATTACTGGGATTTGGGTCAGGTCTTCAGCAAACAAAGGGTCAGCAAACTACCTCCTCACAGGCCCTACGATTGTGCCATCGACCTCCTGTCATGCACTTCTCGTCGGAGGGGAGGGCTGTGTTCTCTCTCAGGCCCAGAGACTGTAGCCATGAACTGTTATATTAAGGAGGCGCTAGCGGCTGATTTTATTCGCTCATCAACTTCACCTGCAGGAGTGTTTTTTTTATTTGTTGGGAAGAAGGATGGGGGATTACGTCCCTGTATCGACTACCGGGGGCTAAATAACATTACCATCATGAACCGTTACCCCTTCCTCTTATGTCAGCTTATGTGGCTCAGTCGGTAGAGCATGGCGCTTGCAACGCCAAGCGTCGTGGGTTCGATTCCCGCTGGGGCCACCCATATGTAAAAGTAGTGGCCCCAGCCGACTTGTAAGTCGCTTTGGACAAAAGCGTCTGCTAAATGGGATATATTATATTATATATTATGAGAAACTCCAGGGAGCTACGGTTTTCTATAAATTGGATTTACGGAACGCGAACAATCTGGTGCGCATCAGACAAGGAGACGAGTGGAAGACAGTGTTCAACACTCCCAATGGACATTATGAGTACCGAGTCATGCCGTTTGGACTTTCTAATGCTCCAGCCATTTCCAAGCCCTGGTTAATGATGTGCTGCACATCTTCCTTCACCAGTTTGTGTTTGTGTACCTGGATGACATCCTCATCTTCTCCAAGTCCATGGTTGAACAGGTCCAACTTGTCTGCCAGGTTCTTCAAAGACTCCTCACTCATCATTTGTTTATGAAGGCCAAAAAGTGTGAGTTTCACGTTCCTCAGATCTCCTTCCTGGGGTGCATCATGTCTCAGGGCTGTGTACAGATGAACTCCCAAAAGGTAAGCTGTGGCCCAGCACAGTCAAGCAAGTTCAGAGTTTTTTGGGTTTTGCTCATTTCTATCAGCAGTTTTTGAGAAAATGTAGTGCTGTGGTGGCACCATTGACAACACTCACCAAGGGCTCGGCTGGACATGTATGTTGGACCCCTGCTGCGGAGAAGGTGTTCCAGGACCTGAAACATTGAGTTTTCTTCTGCACCCATTCTCTTTCATATGGATCCTTCTCTTCCCTTCGTGGTGGAGGTGGTCTCAGCACTCGGCAAAAGACCAAAAGCTTCCTCCCTGTGCCTTCTCCTCCAGGCGTCTCACTCCAGCGGAGAGGAACTACGATGTCGGAAATCGGGAGCTTCTTGCAGTCAAGATGGCGTTGGAGGAGTGGCGACACTGGTTGGTGGGCTTGGAACATCCCTTTACGGTTTTGACTGACCACAGGAAACTGGCCTACATCCAGGATGCTAAACGCCACAATCCCCGACAGGCTCGTTGGGCTCTTTTCTTCACTCGGTTCAGATTCATGTTATCGTACCGTCCGGGGTCTAAGACCGTGAAGCTGGATACCCTTTCTCGCCAGTTCCCCAGCTCCAGTGAGGATAGGCCTCCTGAATCCATCATCCGAGATCGCTCATCCTCGCTCCGGTGTCCTGGAGTATAGAGAATGTAGTATGGGAGGTGCAAGGTAGGGAGGCAGTTCCAGACGGCTGTCCACCTAACAGACTTTTTGTTCCTCTTGGGGCACGGTGCAAGGTACTTCAGTGGGCTCACTCGTCGCGTCTCACCTCTCATCTGGGAGGGCAGCAAACAGTTGTTGAGGAGGAGGTTTTGGTGGCCCTCAGTGGAGGCGGACACTCGGACCTTCGTAGCTGCTTTTCCAACCTGCGTACGGAACAAGACTCCCTACCAGCAGCCTCTGGGGCTTCTTCATCCTCTGCCTCCACCTTCTCAACCCTGGTCCCATCTCTCTATGGATTTTATCACAGGCCTTCCATCCTCAGAGGGACACTCGGTCATCCTGTTCATTGTGGACCGCTTTTCCAAGGCGGCACATTTCAGTCCGCTGCCCAAGCTGCCATCAGCCCCTGAAACTGCTCAGCTAGTCATTCAACATGTTTTCCGCCTTCACAGACTTCCTCTGGACATAGTCTCCAGATTTTGAGGAGGAAAAGCGGGAGACTAGTCAGGATCGAGGCAAAAATGAACGGAGCAAAATACAGAGAGATCCTTGATGAAAACCTGCTCCAGAGCACTCAGGACCTCAGATGGTGGACGAAGGTTCACCTTCCAACAGGACAACTATCCAATGCACACAGCCAAGACAACGCAGGAGTGACTTTGGGACAAGTCTCTGAATGTCCTTGAGTGGCCCAGCCAGAGTCCAGACTTGAACCCAAACATCTCTAGAGAGACCTGAAAATACCTGTGCAGCAACTCTCCCCATCCAAGCTGGCAGAGCTTGAGAGGATCTGCAGAGAAGAATGGGAGAAATTCCCAAATACAAATGTGCCAAGCTTGTAGCATCATACCCAAGAAGACTCAAAGGCTGTACTCACTGCCAAAGGTGCTTTAACAAAGTACTGAGTAAAGGGTCTGAAAAAAATCCTGCTTTTGATTTGTCATTATGGGGTCAAGGGGTCTGAATACTTTCCGAAGGCAATGTACCACATTACTTCTTACTAGTAATACATTCATTATTTTAGAAACATTACAAAGCATGCCCATAATTTTTTTTGTGATTTTTTTGGGGGGTGTAATATTATCATGAAAAATTATTTGGGCTGGTAAAAAAATCTGAGTAGCTTGTAGGTTTTTTAAATCTACCTGCCACATTGCATGCCTTGCTCATACCTCTCCAACACACCCGTCCATCCATTGACTTACTCATCCATTCTCATTCATTCCCTTCCAACATATACCCTATGCATCCACACACCCATGCTCTCCCACACTCCTACACTAATGTATATTCACCATCCCTAACTCTTCCCTCAAACTTCTATTCATATACACAAAAACACATCAATACTCCAAAACACATGTACATCCATAGAACAGTTGTTATACATAGTATATTTCCCCCTTTGAATTGTCTTTTCAGTGTCTATATAGCCAATTGGCATTGGCAACTTCTATCGTTACTTCATAGAGAACAGTTATTTGGGGAAAGTAGAGTGTAGATTTTATTAGAGGGAGGGGGAAAGGGTATTTGTTCTCTACTAAGAGCAGGGGACTCTCCTCCAACTGTGAAGGTTTCTGGGAAGGTTTCTTGTAGCTTGATTAGGGCGAACCATTGAGTTTATATTTGACAAAGAAGAAAATCACAGAATAAATACCTTGTAGATTACCATTGTCTTATATCATACCTTATGACATCCTAACTCCATATTTCAAATTGGTTCATGTCATGTGTTCCCCCCTGTCCACATAGCTAAGTGTTTAAATATTATGCTGCATATAGATAAATTGAAGAAAAGGGAGAGAGCGAGACTGCCAGTTCCTTAATGTTTTGCAATGGCTACATTAAGGAACTGGCAGTCTCTCTCTCCCTCTCTGTTTTCTTATATTGAACTCAATATAAAATGTTCTGTTTGTCATAGAATGATGCCCGGACTAGTTATGGGGATGAGGATAGATTTCCAGCTTTGTACTTAGTTTGACAGTGCCATGCGCATATGTGTAACTTTCTGCCAAGAAGTGACGGGCCTTTTAGAGAATGAAATTGGCTGAGGATAGGCTGACTTTCCAGCTTCCAGTGGCTGTGGTTATGTAATGTAATCCGACACCAGAGTCACTCGTTGCTACAGCTCATAAACCCACTTTCTGGGCTGAAGAGACTGAGATATAGAAGCAAATAAACATTAATAAAACAATTCAAATACACATGCAGTCCTCAAATGTACATTTTATTGTAATACATTATGATTTGTGTATAACAAAAAGAGACTGTATAAATGTCTATTTGTTTTATTTAGCTGTTATTTTACCAGGTAAATTGACTGTAAAAACCTTTAAGTCTTTACTGAAGACTCATCTCTTCAGTGGGTCATATGATTGAGTGTAGTCTGGCCCAGGAGTGGGAAGGTGAACGGAAAGGCTCTGCAGCAACGAACCACCCTTGCTGTCTCTGCCTGGCCGGTTCCCCTCTTTCCACTGGGATTCTCTGCCTCTAACCCTATTACAGGGGCTGAGTCACTGGCTTACTGGGGCTCTCTCATGCCGTCCCTGGAGGGGGTGCGTCACCTGAGTGGGTTGATTCACTGATGTGGTCATCCTGTCTGGGTTGCCCCCCCCCCTGGGTTGTACCATGGCGGAGATCTTTGCGGGCTATACTCAGCTTTGTCTCAGGATGGTAAGTTGGTGGTTGAAGATATCCCTCTAGTGGTGTGGGGGCTGTGCTTTGGCAAAGTGGGTGGGGTTATATCCTTCCTGTTTGGCCCTGTCCGGGGGTGTCCTCGGGTGGGGCCACAGTGTCTCCTGACCCCTCCTGTCTCAGCCTCCAGTATTTATGCTGCAGTAGTTTATGTGTCGGGGGGCTGGGGTCAGTTTGTTATATCTGGAGTACTTCTCCTGTCCAATTCGGTGTCCTGTGTGAATCTAAGTGTGCGTTCTCTAATTCTCTCCTTCTCTCTCTCGGAGGACCTGAGCCCTAGGACCATGCCCCAGGACTACTTGACATGATGACTCCTTGCTGTCCCCAGTCCACCTGGCCGTGCTGCTGCTCCAGTTTCAACTATTCTGCCTTATTATTATTCGACCATGCTGGTCATTTATGAACATTTGAACATCTTGGCCATGTTCTGTTATAATCTCTACCCGGCACAGCCAGAAGAGGACTGGCCACCCCACATAGCCTGGTTCCTCTCTAGGTTTCTTCCTAGGTTTTGGCCTTTCTAGGGAGTTTTTCCTAACCACCGTGCATCTACACCTGCATTGCTTGCTGTTTGGGGTTTTAGGCTGGGTTTCTGTACAGCACTTTGAGATATCAGCTGATGTACGAAGGGCTATATAAATAAATTTGATTTGATTTGACTGAGAAAACATTCTCATTTGCAGCAACGACCTGGGGAATAGTTATAGGGGAGAGGAGGAATGAACCAATTGTAAACTTGGGATTGTTAGGTGACCATGATGGTTTGAGGGTCAGCTTGGGAATTTAGCCAGGACACCAGGGTAAACTCCCCTACTCTTACGATAAGTGCCATGGGATCTTTAATGACCTCAGTCAGGACACCCATTTAACTTACCATCCAAAATATGGCACCCTACACAAGGCAATGTCCCCAATCACTGCCCTGTGGCATATATATATATATATTTTTAGACCAGAGGAAAGAGTGCCTCCTACTGGCTCTCCAACACCACTACTAGCAGCATCTGGTCTCCCATCCAGGGACTGACCAGGACCAACGCTGCTTAGCTTCAGAAGCAAGCCAGCAGTGCAGGTTGGTATGCTGCTGGCTTGGTCCTATTGACTTAACTACAGATGTAGGATCTTAATTTGATCACTCTTTTGTTGTTGAGAATTTTCCTGTCGTGTATTGAGATTTAAAAAGGCATCTACAGTTTATAATTTCCACTTTAAAATGTCCGACTTGATTTGCCTTGACAAAAACAGTATCAACCCCTACAAAAAAATTCCATTAATTATAATCCACATAATAATTAATTTCTTGTTGCTGCAGGATTATTTTCCTGCTGTAGCAAACTGGCTTAAGATCATACATCTACAGTTGAAGTTTACATACACGTAGGTTGGAGTCATTAAAACTCGTTTTTCAACCACTCCAAAAATGTATTGTTAACAAACTATAGTTTTGGCAAGTTGGTTAGCACCATCTACTTTGTGTATGACACAATACATTTTTCCAACAATTGTTTACAGACAGATTATTTAACTTAGAATTCACTGTATCACAATTCCAGTGGGTCAGATGTTTACATACACTCAGTTGACTGTGCCTTTAATAACCTCTTGAAGCTAGGGGGCACTTTTTAGTTTTGGAAAAATAACATTCCCAAAGTAAACAGCCTATTTCTCAGGACCAGATGCTAGGATATGCATATAATTGACGGCTTAGGATAGAAAACACTCTAAAGTTTCCAAAACTGTAAAAATATTGTCTGTGAGTATAACAGAACTGATATTGCAGGCGAAAGCCTGAGAAAAATCCAATCAGGAAGTGACTCTTATTTTGAAAGCTCTGTGTTCCTATGCATCCCTATTAACCATTGAAAGGGATATCAACCAGATTCCTTTTTCTATGGTGTCTACAGCCTTTAGACATAGTTTCATTCCTTTATTTTGAAGAATGGGCGTTAACGACCACATTAAGTAAGTGGTCAGGTGGGGGCTCTCAGAGTGATTTTTGTGCAAAAGAGAGAGGCGGTCATTGTTCCTCCCGGTCCTAGTGAAAAGTCAACTGTCCCGGTTGATATATTATCGAATAGATATTTGAAAAACACCTTGAGGATTCATTATAACAAACGTTTGCCATGTTTCTGTCGACATTATGGATATAATTTGGAATTTTTTCTGCGTTGTCATAACCACTATTACCGGTGGATTCCTGGGCATATCGCACCAAACTAATGGAGGTATTTGGATATTAAAAATATCTTTATGGAACAAAAGGAACATTTGCTGTCTAATTGGGAGTCTCGTGAGTGAAAACATCTGAAGATCAAAGGTAATCGGCTAAATTGATTGCTTTTCTGATTTTCGTGACCAAGCTTCCTGATGCTAAGTGTACATAATGCTATGCTAGGCTATCGATAAACTTACACAAACGCTTGTATTGCTTTTGCTGTAAAGCATAATTCCAAAATCTGAGACGACAGGGTGATTAACAAAAGGTTAAGCTGTGTTTCGCTATATTTCACTTGTGATTTCATGAATATGAATATTTTCTAGTAGTATTTTTTGACTGTTGCGCTATGCTATTCAGCGTTGCTGATGACAAATATACCGGATCCGGGATGGGTAGTTCTATGCAGCTTGGAAAATTCCATAAAATTATGTCATGGCTATAGAAGCTTCTGATAGGCTAATTGACGTTATGAGTCAATTGGAGGAGTACCTGTGGACGTATTTCAAGGCCTACCTTCAAACTCAGTACCTCTTTGCTTGACATCATGGGGAAATCAAAAGATATCAGCCAAGACCTCCAAATGTAGACCTCCACAAGTCTGGTTTATCCTTGGGAGAAATTTCCAAACGCCTGAAGGTACCACATTCATCTGTACAAACAATAGTACGCAAGTATAAACACCGTGGAACCACGCAGCCATCATACCGCTCAGGAAGGAGACGCATTCTGTCTCCTAGAGATTAACCTACTTTGGTGCAAAAAGTGCAAATCAATCCCAGAACAACAGCAAAGGACCTTGTGAAGATGCTGGAGGAAACAGGTACAAAAGTATCTATATCCACAGTAAAATGAGTCCTATATTGACATAACCCGAAAGGCCGCTCAGCAAGGAAGAAGCCACTGCTTCAAAACTGCCATAAAAAAGCCAGACTACGGTTTGCAACTGCACATGGGGACAAAGATCATACTTTTTGGAGAAATATCCTCTGGTCTGATGAAACAAAAATAGAACTGTTTGGCCATAATGACAATTGTTATGTTTGGAAGAAAAAGGGGGAGGCTTGCAAGCCGAAGAACACCATCCCAACCATGAAGAGTGGGGTTGGCAGCATCATGTTGTGGGGGTGCTTTGCTGCAGGAGGGACTGGGGCATTTCACAAAATAGATGGCATCACGAGGAAGGGAAATTATGTGGATATATTGAACCAACATCTCAAGACATCAGTCAGGAAGCTAAAGCTTGATCACAAATTGGTCTTCCAAATGGACAATGACCCCAAGCATACTTCCAAAGTTGTGGCAAAATGGCATAAGGACAACAAAGTCAAGGTTTTGGAATGGCCATCACAAAGGCCTGACCTCAATCCCACAGAAAATTTGTGGGCAGAAATGAAAAAGTGTGTGCGAGCATGGAGGCCTACAATCCTGACTCAGTTACACCAGCTCTGTCAGGAGGAATGAGCCAAATTTCACCCAACTTATTGTGGGAAGCTTGTGGAAGGCTAACTGAAATGTTTGACCCAAGTTAAAGGCAATGCAACCAAATACAAATAGAGTGTATGTAAACTTCTGACCCACTGGGAATGTGATGAAAGAAATAAAAGCTGAAATAAATCACTCTTTACTATTATTCTGATATTTCACATTCTTAAAATAAAGTGGTGATCTTAACTGACTTAAAACAGATAATTTTTTACTTGGAGTAAATGTCAGGATTTGTGAAACAACTGAGTTTAAATGTATTTGGCTACTGTGTATGTAAACTTCCGACTTCAACAATATGTACACTACCGTTCAAAAATTTGGGGTCACTTAGAAATGTCCTTGTTTTTGAAAGAAAATCACATATTTTGTCCATTAAATAACATAAAATTGATTAGAAGTACGATATAGGTATTGTTAATGTTGTAAATTACTTTTTTTTTAGCTGGAAACAGCTGCTTTTGAATGGAATATCTACATAGGCGTACAGGGGCCCATTATCAGCAACCATCACTCCTGTGTTCCAATGGCACGATGTGTTATCTAATCCAAGTTTTTCATTTTAAAAGGCTAATTGATCATTAGAAACCCCTTTTGCAATTATGTTAGCACAGCTGAAAACTGTTGTCCTGATTAAAGAAGCAAAAAAACTGGACTTCTTTAGACTAATTGAGTATCTGGAGCATCAGCATTTGTGGGTTCGATTACAGGCTCAAAATGTTTATTTTTTGCAATCTTTGCAATTATCTTAGCACAGATGAAAACTGTTTTTCTGATTAAACATAGGCTATAGCATTCCCACTGATATAGGGGCTAGACCTTCTGTAAATTGCAGTCTGAACATGGACATGCCAAACAGTCAACAAGCAAGATTAAATTCACAAGGCTATTGATAAATCCTATAAAGACAGTGTGTCATTCTAATCAACAACTTGCTTTAAATAGGCTAATGTTTAAATACAGTTACAGGCACCATCATTGCTCCCAGTGGGCGTATATTACAGACAAGGCAATTGAAACTACGGGGGATTTTACGTACGGCCAAACTTTTCACAGGATCTGCATAAAGATCCAATATGAAGAGAAAGGGGAAATATCCACTTACCGTCATACTGCTCGCAAATGTTATGTTTTATAATCATCATAGAACCATTTTACAGATCATATTGCCACTTCTCCAGAAATAGCAGACGAGTCATGTACTTTCTCACCATAAGCCCACAGTGAATCTTTCCAATAAGTTTGGTTTTTAATAAAAAAAATGTAATAGGATCAGGTCAAAACCATGATATCATAAATCGCTTCTCTCGTTCCATGGCACTGTGTGCACACGTATGCCAAACGCATAACATTTGCACGTCTGTACAAAATACTAGGCTCCTGTCAATTGTATCATAGCCTATTTGCAAGGCCGAATCTAAAATAAATTATCTGTTGATATGGCATTATAGGAGGACTGAATCATGGGTGAATTTGCCATCTGGCAAGAAGGGCAAGACAATCTTTTATTGGGGTGGGCTGGTCAAAAAATATACATGATATGGCCAGCGGCCCATTGGATGTGTTTTTAAAGACTTTTGCACAATTTCTCTGTTGTCATATTAATATATATTGAGCATTTGGCTGACCAGTGGGCAATGGAGATGAGCAGTGGAAATCCATGCTTGAGCACCGCTCAGATGCTCCACATCCTTTCCAACCACTCTGCTAAAAACTGATCAGCAACAACAGAAAACAAATGCTGCTCCAAATTCGCTCTATTCATTCAAATCAGAATTGAACCAACACCCATCTATTTTTGTGACTACCTGGACCTACCATTTGGTTTTGAAGTATTGAAACCAAACCATATGATTTGAATGAAAAGTATTTTAATAAACATGAAATGGTGAATGAGAGAAGCGTTCATACATTCAAATAGGCTCTAAATAGGTCAGGAGCCAGAAAGGGAGCCTAAGAAGAAATGAAAATGAATTATTTAGGCTATATTAATTCAATTATGTCAAGGATATGGCCTACAAAGAAGCACAGTGTGAAGCATTTGCAAGTTGGAGTCAGGGACATTAAGCGTTCAAGTTCTAAACAACATTTCTTTGTATTAAATCATTATAGTTTATAAATTGCACATATGGGCTGTGACTTACTTGGAATTAATTACAAATTCAACGAAAAATTTTGCATTAGGCTCAGTCTAGTGCATTTAAATTCATTTTTAGAAACATGATTTCAGTCTGTGGCTTCAGCCTCATGAGATGGTGCCTGGAGAGCAAGCCAGCAGAGCACTTGCAGAGCCACTGGGGATGCTAAACACCCTTTTGGCCACTCTTGCCAGGCTGTGCAAGAAAGTAATTTTTATATATATACAGACTTCCGTTCAAAAGTTTGGGGTCACTTAGAAATGTACAAAAGCACATTGTTTGCCCATTAAAATAACATAAAATTGATCGGAAATATAGTGTAGACATTGTTAATGTTGTAAATGACTATTGTAGCTGGAAAAGGCAGAATTTTATGGAATATCTACATAGGCGTCTCAAAACAAGAATAGACTGATGAGTTTCAGAAGAAAGATCTTTGTTTCTGGCCATTTTGAGCCTGTAATCGAACCCACAAACGCTGATGCTCCAGATTCTCAACTAGTCTAAAGAAAGACATTTTTATTGCTTAGCAATACCAGGATATAACATCTATAAAAGAGATACTATAAATACTTATGGGGGAAGTGTTGCTGTATACAGTGCCTTCAGAAATTATTCAGACCCGTTGACTTTTTCCACATTTTGTTACGTTACAGCCTTATTCTAAAACAGATTAAATAAAACCATTTCCTCAGCAATCTACACAAAATACCCCATGATGACAAAGCAAAAACAGGCTTTCACAAATTTTAGCTAATTCATTAAAAACAAAAAAGAGAAATACCTTATTTACATAAGTATTCAGACCCTTTGCTATGAGACTCAAAATTGAGCTCAAGTGCATCCTGTTTCCATTGATCATCATTGAGATGTTTCTACAACCTGATTGGAGTCCACCTGTGGTAAATTCTATTGATTGGACATCATTTAGAAAGGCACACACCTGTCTATAAAATGTCCCACAGTTGACAGTGCATGTAAGAGCAAAATCCAAGCCAAACGGAGCAATTGGAGGAGAAGGGAGGTGACCAATAACCTGATGGTCATTCTGACAGAGCTCTAGAATTCCTCTGTGGAGATGGGAGAACCTTCCAGAAGGACAACCATCTCTGCAGTACTCCACCAATTAGGCCTTTATGGTAGAGTGGCCAGACGGAAGCCACTCCTCAGTAAAAGGCACATGATAGCCCGCTTGGAGGAGTTTGCCAAAAGGCACCTAAAGATTCTCAGACTATGAGAATCAAGATTTTCTGATCTGATGAAACCAAGATTGAACTCTTTGGCCTGAATGCCAAGTGTAACATCTGGAGGAAACCTGGCATCATCTCTATTGTGAAGCATGGTGGTGGCAGCATCATGCTTGGGGGGGGGGGAGATGAACGGAGCGAAGTACAGAGAAATTCTTGATGAAAACCTGCTCCAGAGCGCTCAGGACTTCAGACTGGGGTGAAGGTTAACCTTCCAACTGGACAACAACCCTAAGCACACAGCCAGGACAACGCAGGAGTGGCTTTGGGACAAGTCTCTGAATGTCCTTGAGTGGCCCAGTCAGAGCCTGAACCCAATCAAACATCTCCGGAGAGAAAAAAGCTGTGCAGCAATGTTCCCCATCAAACCTGACAGAGCTTGAGAGGATCTGCAGAGAAGAATGGGAGAAACTCCCCAAATACAGGTCTGCCAAGCTAGTAACGTCATACCCAAAAAGACTCAAGGCTGTAATCGCTGCCAAAGGTTCTTCAACAAAGTACTGAGTGAAGGGTCTGAGTACTTATGTAAAATATCATATTTCCATTTTTATTTTTCGTAAATTACCAACATTTCTAAAAACCTGTTTTTGCTTTGTTCTTATGGGTTATTGTGTGTAGGGAAAACAACAATTTAATACATTTTAGAATAAGGCTGTGACCTTACAAAATGTGGAAAAAGTCAAGGGGTCTTGAATACTTTTGGAAGGCACTGTATATTCAGAACCATATCCCTGTAATGCTTAGAGAATACCTTAAGTGAAGTGTTATTGAAGTGTTGTGGTTGCAGTTTCACTTGGCACATCTAAAGCCTTTTCTTTTGGGGTGTTGCTATAGGCCACCAAGTGCTAACAGTCAGTATCTAAATAATATGTGTGAAATGCTTGATAGTGTATGTGATGTAAACAGAGAGGTCTACTTTCTTGGGGACCTGAATGTTGACTGGTTTTCATCAAGATGTCTGCTCAAAAGGAAGCTTCTCACTGTAACCAGTGCCTGCAATCTGGTTCATGTTATTAATCAACCTACCTGTAACGCTCGAAGAGTGATGGGTGTGGAGTCAGGTGAAGAGAGCAGAAGATTCGAGGGAAAAACGCTTTAATGTCCAAAACAGGAACATGTACAATGGGTGACGCCGAACACAGGCGTAAAACACAACCCACGTATCACTGGTATATAGCAGACAGCGAAAACCCAACAATAATCAATACACCTCGTACATACACATTAACAAGCCCGCACAAACACAAGCGGGCTAATCAAACTTTAATAACCCCAACCCAAAAACCCCAACAAGGAACAGGTGAAAACAATTAGACAAAACCAAACGAAAAGGGAAAACGGGATCTGTGGCAGCTAGTAGACCGGCGACAACAACCGCCACCCGAACGGGAAGGGGAGCCACCTTCGGTGATATTTGTGACACTACCAGGGTGATTACAAACACTACAGGAAAACGATCATCCACATGTATCGATCACATTTTTATTAATACTGTAGAACTTTGTTCTAAAGCTGTATCCGTACCCATTGGATGCAGTGATCACAATATCGTGGCTATAGCCAGGAAAGCCAAAGTTCCAAAAGCTGGGCCTAAAATAGTGTATGAGGTCATATAAAAGGTTTTGCTGTGACTCTTATGTGGATGATGTTAAACATATTTGTTGGTCTGATGCTGCACTTGATGAATTTATGAAATTGCTTCTTCCAATTATTGATTAACATGCACCTGTTGAGATACTGACTGTTAGACCTGTTAAAGCTCCATGGATTGATGATGAATTTAAAAACTGTATGGTTGAAAGAGATGGGGAAAAGGAGTGGCTAATAAGTCTGCACATCTGACTTACAGCAAATTGAGAAATTATGTGACTAAACTCAACAAAAAGAAGAAGAAACTGTATTATGAAGCCAAGGTCAATGATATAAAGAATGATGGAAAAAGACTTTGGAGTATTTTAAATGAAATTATGGGCAGGAAGACTCCATCTTTCATCGAATCTGATGGCTTATTCAACACAAAACCATTTCATGTTGACAACTATTTTAATGATTACTTAATTGGCAAAGTTGGCAAACTTAAACAGGAAATGCCAACAACGAACAGTGAGCCATCACATTCATGCATAAAAAACTAATAATGAAAGAAAAGCATTGCAAGTTTGAATTTTGTAAAGTTAGTGTTGGAGAGGTGGTAAAATTATTGTTATCAATCAATAATGACAAACCTCTAGGCATTGACAACTTAGATGGAAAGCTACTGAGGATGGTAGCTGACACTATAGCCCCTCCAATCTGTCATATCTTTAATCTGAGCCTAGAGGAAAGTATTTGTCCTCAGGTCTGGAGTCAAGCCAGAGTAATTATGTAACCCAAGAGTGGTAAAGTGGCCTTTACTGGTTCTCACAGCAGACCTATAAGCTTGCTGCCAGCTCTTAGCACTGTTGGAAAAAAATGTTTGACCAAATGCAATGCTATTTATCTGTAAACAAATTAACAGCAGACTTTCAGCATGCTTATAAAGAAGGGCACTCAACATGTTCTGCACTGACACAAATGACTGATGATTGGTTGAAATATTTTGATAATAAGAACATTGTGGGAGCTGTACTGCTAGATTTCAGTACAGCCTTTGATATTATTGAACATAACCTGTTGTTGGAAAAATGTATGTGTTATGGCTTCAGAGCTATCTATCTAATAGAACTCAAAGGGTTTTCTTTGATGGAAGCTTCTTTAATGTCAAACATATGAAGTGCGGTGTACCGCAGGGCAGTTCTCTAGGCCCTCTACTCTTATATTTTTACCAATGACCTGCTACTGGCATAAAACAAAGCATATGTGTCCATGTATGCTGATGATTCAACCATACACACATCAGCAACCACAGCTAATGAAGTCACTGAAACCCTTCACAAAGAGTTGCAGTCTGTTTTGGAATGGGTGGCCAGTAATAAACTGGTCCTGAACATCTCTAAAACTAAGAGCATTGTATTTGGTACAAATCATTCCCTAAGTTCTAGACCTCAGCTGAATCTGGTAATGAATGGTGTGGCTGTTGCACAAGTTGAGGAGACTAAATTACTTGCCATTACCTTAGATTGTAAAGTGTCATGGTCAAAACATACAGCTAAAATGGTTGTATAGATGGGGAGAGGTCTGTCTTTAATAAAGAGATGCTCTGCTTTTTTGACACCACACTCCAAAAAGCTAGTACTGCAGGCTAAAGTTTTGTCTTATCTTGATTATTGTCCAATCATGTGGTCGAGTGCTGCAAGGAAAGACCTAGTTAAGCTGCAGCTGGCCCAGAACAAAGCGGCATGTCTTGCTCTTCATTGTAACCAGAGGGATTATATAAATACTATGCATGCCAGTCTCTCTTGGTTAAGAATTGAGGAGAGACTGACTGCATCACTTCTTCTTCTTATAAGAAACATGAATGTGTTGAAAATCCAAAATGGTTTGCATAGTCAATTTACACACAGCTCTGGCACACACACTTACCCCACCAGACATGCCACCAGGGTTATTTTCAAATTTTCCAAATCCAGAACAAATTCAAAAATGTGTACAACATTATATAGAGCCATTATTGCATGGAACTGCATTCAATCTCATATTGCTCAAGTGAACAGCAAAACGGGTAAAAAAAAGGAACACCTCAGAAAAGGAACACCTCACAGCACAACACCTCTCCCCTATTTCACCTAGATAGTTTGTGTGTGTGTATTTATATGTAGGGTAAATGTGCCTTTTGTATTTTAACATTTTAATTATGTAATTCTGTCTTGAGATGTTCTTGTCTGTTAATGTTCTGTATTGTGTGCAGTGTCAAGTTTGAAGTGGACCCCAGGAAGAGTAGCTGCTGCTTTTGCTACAGCGTATGGGGATCCCAATAAAATAACAAATATATTGAAAATATAGAATCAAATGTTTTAAAGAAAGAACACAGATTTTAATGCATTACTGCCTGATCTTCAAGAATAGGACTTGGAAATAGCTTAGTGTTGTCTGGCCCAGGGGGGTGAAAGTGAGTATCAAGGCACTGGAGTGACAAAGCACCCTTGCTGTCTCTGCTTGGCTGGCTCCCCTCTCTCCACTGGGATTCTCTGCCTCTGACCCTATTATGGTGGCTGAGTCACTGGCTTGCTTGTGCTCTCCCATCCTTCTTGTCCTCGGGATCATGCGGTGGGGAAGATCTTTGTAGGCTATACTCGGCCTTGTCTCAAGGTAGTACATTAGTGGTCTGTTGATATCCCTTTAGTGGCTTTGGGGCTGTGCTTTGGCAAAGTGTGTAGAGTTATATCCTGCCTGGTTGGCATGATCTTCTGTTTCGACCCTCTCTCTCTCAAACCCAATGTTCTTGACGAGAGTCTCAGGAGATTCAAGACCTTTAGTAGACCACAGGCCAGTCACACCCTGTCTATGTGGGCAGTGTCTGTGTAGCTATGAATCACTGGTATTATTCACTTGTATGTATTTATATCAAAGTCTCTCTTAGGTTATGTATACAGTGCATTGATGTTGTGTGGGGGAATGGGAAAATGGTGTCCTAAAAACGTACAGGAATGTTCTATGAAGCTGTCGTTTTTTAGTACAGGGATAAACTAGTGGAAGCTAAAATTATCCATCTCTTTTTGCACCTTTAGTTTGAGTAGTGTGTGTGAGCGTGCCTGTGTGTTCGTGCCTGCGTGCCTGTGTGTTCGTACACAAATGCATTCACACACAGTAATAATCAGGCAAAATATTTTGACCTATGATGTTGAAGGGAGAAGTACACTACCGCTCAAAAGTTTTAGAACACCTACCCATTCAAGGGTTTTTCTTTATTTGTACTATTTTCTACACTGTAGAATAATAGTGAAGACATCAAAACTATGAAATGACACATATGGAATTATGTAGTAACCCAAAAGGTGTTAAATAAATCTAAATAGATTTTAATAGCCACCCGTTGCCTTGATGACATCTTTGCACACTCTTGGCATTCTCTCAACCAGCTTCATGAGGTAGTCACCTGGAATGCATTTCAATTAACAGGTGAGCCTTGTTAAAATTGAATTTGTGGCATTTCTGTCCTTCTTAATGTGTTTGAGCCAATCATTTGTGTTGTGACAAGGTAGGGGGAATACAGAAAATATTTGGTAAAAGACCAAGTCCATATTATGGCAAGAACAGCTCAAATAAGCAAAGAGAAACAACAGTCCATCATTACTTTAAGAAATGAAGGTCAGTCAATCCGGAAAATGTCAAGAACTTTGAAAGTTTCTTCAAGTGCCGTCGCATAAACCATCAAGCGCTATGATGAAACTGGCTCTCCTGAGGACCGCCACAGGAATGGAAGACCCAGGGTTACCTCTGCTGCCAGCCTCAGATTGCTGCCCAAATAAATGCTTCACAGAGTTCAAGTAACAGACACATATCAACATCAACTGTTCAGAGGAGACTGTGTGAATCAGGCCTTCATGGTCGAGTTTCTGCAAAGAAACCATTACTAAAGGACACCAATAAGAAGAAGATACTTGCTTGGGCCAAGAAACATGAGCAATGGACATTAGACCGAAGGAAATTTGTCCTTTGGTCTGATGAGTCCAAATTTGAGATTTTTAGTTCCAACCGGTGTGTCTTTGTGAGACGCGGCGTGGATGAATGGATGATCTCTGCATGTGTATTTCCCACCGTAAAGCATGGAGGAGGAGGTGTTGTGGTGTGGGGGTGCTTTGCTGTTGACACTGTCTGTGATTTATTTAGAATTCAAGGCACACTTAACCAGCATGGCTACCACAGCTTTCTGCAGCTATACGCCATCCCATCTGGTTTGAGAGTGATGGGGTGCTGCATCAGATGACCTGGCCTCCACAATCCGTCCACGTCAACCAAATTGAGATGGTTAATGAAGAGTCGGACCACAAAAAAAGCATTCCAGGTGAAGCTGGTTGAGAGAATGCCAAGAGTTTGCAAAACTGTCATCAAGACGGCTCTTTGAAGAATCTGAAATATAAAATATATTTTGCCTTATTTAACACTTTTTTTGGTTACTACATGATTCCATGTGTTATTTCAAAGTTTTGATGTCTTCACTATTAATGTACAACATATAAAATAGTAAAAATAAAGAAAAACTCTTGAATGAGTAGGTGTTCTAAAACTTATGACCAGTAGTGTAATAAACATGTATTTTGCATGACTGATGTCGTGTTAACTTCCAAGGCAGGGGCAGGTTTTCCCCTTCCCCGAATTCCCAGTATGTCACTGTGAACCCATCCCCTGCTGTTTGATCCTGTAAAGCATGTTGCATGCTTCCCAGTTGAAACAGTTTCCGCATATATTATGTTGGAATTTTGTGACGTTTTTGTTAGTTTTGGTGTTTGGCAGGTTTTTAGGGGGGGGCTGTTCGTGCACACAAAAATGTTTTCTTGAGGAAAGTCGAAGTTTGATAGCCAAAGGCTATGCCCCTTCCTCTGTGATTGGTCAACAGTACTACTCCAAGTAGGAGTGGGATCAATGGACGGGATTCTTCAAAGAATGTTTTTTTACTTGAGGGGGTGTGAAACTTTCTGAAGGCACTGTTAACCTACATTCTGAAAATAAAATGAGTTAGTCATAATAGAACATGAAAGCAGCATTCAGTGAAACAGAAGAAAATGTGCAGCCCAAAAAACAGTACGGTTAGCTAACACAGACAACAGATTACTATTAGAAATCAACACACAGCAAGCTACCAGATCTGATTAATTAAACAGCCATTATTTTATTATACTGCAGTTTTACTGCATTTTAATGGCAGTGAATTTTTGTAACGATATCCTGTATTATTGTGCATGTTTATCTTACATGCTGGTAGCCCAGAACAAATGTTATGGAAATGAATGTGCACTTTTCAAATGGGTGGACTGCATCTATGAAAAACACTACCATAGCCTTTATTAAAAGCAAAAGCATTTATAGCATCAGAGACTCTCTAAATTAGGGACCATCTCTGATAAACAGAGACGGTCACAAATTGTAGCCTTTTATGGCCTAGCAAATTCGATGACTTGGAGGTGAAATATATAAAAATGTTTTGTTTAAAATATTTGAATTTCATCACCTGCCGAAATAAAAACTGAAGTGGACTCGGCCTGTGTACCATTAGCCAGAGCCCATAGTTGTGATTATGCCAGACTCAGGAAGACCTCAGCCCGCAAGAAGCCCCGAGTCAGAGTCTATGCCGAGTCCCCAGAGTCTTAAATGGAATAGGCCCGAGCCTAGCATTTTGCCTGGGTACAATATGCCACAAGATCCTAACCTGCTTTGGTTCGCTCTGCCAGCTGTTGTTGCCAAACTGAAACCCAGCTGAAAAATAACATTATTGTTGTTATAATTGTAATGGTTCCAGTGTCTTATATGCAATGGGTACATGGCCCACAAACACTACGCGCATGTTTATATAGATTGGTGTCTATTAATTGAGTATCATTTAGATAACTGGTCAGTAGTTCAATCAGATTTAAAACAAAAAGCAGATATGAATCAAAATAAGACATATTTTTCATGACGTCAAAGAGTAATCATGAAAAAGACATCGTATGCACACTCACTTTTCCATTCACTTTTCTCCACGTTGAGGAACCATCGCCTTTTGACAACAAAATTCGATTGAACTTCTAGACTTCCAGACTCTCTTTAGCAGACAGAGACTGCAAAGAAAATCTTTAATCACATGTCAAACTCATTCTATGGAGGGCCAAGTGTCTGCAGGGTCACTCCTCTCTTGTACATATTTTTTTTAATTTGAACCTTTATTTAACTAGGCAAGTCAGATAAGAACAAATTCTTATTTATAATGACAGCCTAGGAATAGTGTGTTAACTGCCTTGTTCAAGGGCAGAACGACAGATTTTTACCTTGTCAGCTTGGGGATTCAATCTAGCAACCTTTCAGTTACTAGCCCAACGCTCTAACCACTAGGCTACCTGCCGCCCCAATTAATTAATTAAGGTAACTGATTAGTAAAGAATTCCAATCAGCTGCTTGTCTAGGTCTTAATTGAAAGGAAAAAACAAAACCCAGCAGACACTAGGCCCTCCATGGAATGCGTTTGACACCCCTGGCTTAAATTATTATTTTTTTCACAAGTTGTGGTCCTTGCATAATCGTTGTTGTGATAAACCACATCGTTTTTTGGTGCTTTCAAGACAACTGGGAACTCGAAAGTCATACAGTGAGTGATACGTGAAAAGAAGGAAGCCTGTACACAGTAAGAAATCTTCCAAAATATGCATCCAGTTAGAAACTAAGCTAATACTTCTACTAATACTGCTAAAACTGAATACAAAGTGTTATGTTTGGGGCAAATCCAATACAACACATTACTGAGTACCAATATCCATATTTTCAAGCATAGTAGTGGCTGCATCATGTTATGTTATGCTTGTAATCATTAAAGGGCTGGGGAGTTTTTCAGGATAAAAAATAAATGGTATGGCACAGGCAAAATTCTGGGGAAAACTTGGTTCAGTCTGCTTTCCACCAGACACTCGAAGATGAATTCACCTTCAGCAGCACAATAACCTAAAACACAAGGCCAAATCTACACTGGAGTTGCTTACTAAGGAGATAGTGAATGTTCCTGAGTGGCCGAGTTACAGATTTGACTTAAATATACTTGAAAATCTAAGGCAATACCTAACAATGGTTGTTTAGCAATGATCAACAACCAATTTGACAGAGCTTGAAGAAATTTGAAAATAATAAAATGGGCAAATGTTGCCCAATTCAGGTGTGGAAAGCTCTTAGAGACTTGCCCAGAAAGACTGACACAGCTGTAATCGCTGCCAAATGTGCTTTTACAAAGTTTTGACTTGGGGGTGTGAATACTTATGTAAATGAGATATTTCATTTGTATTACAATTCAGGCTGTAACCCAACAACATGTGGAATAGGTCGAAAGGTATTAATACTTTCTGAAGGCACTATTGGCCTTCAGAAATATCCTGTTAGCATATTTCAATATTCTACAAGAATCCACCAAGATTTACAAACCCTATTTTTTATTTATTTTCATCTATAATTTGTCAAATTATTGCACCAGAATAATCATAAGAAACCATTTCTTTTTTAATTTTTCGTTCACCTTTTACACCTGTTGTTTTGGGTCATCCCTGGCTAGTGCGCCATAACCCTTCTATTAATTGGTCTAGTAATACTATCCTATCCTGGAATGTTTCTTGTCATGTGACCTGTTTAATGTCTGCTATCCCTCCTGTTTCCTCTGTCTCTTCTTCACAGGAGGAGCCTGGCGATTTGACAGGGGTGCCGGAGGAGTATCACGATCTGCGCACGGTGTTCAAGTATTGATCTCCTTCCAGGGAACTACTCCCCCCGGGGTCCAAGATTATGACCGCCCGTGGATTATCGAGGCTGAATGACATGTTACTCTGGGAGCGCTTCCTCTTATGGTCAGCTGAAAAGATGACGATTATATTTTCCTTTAAAACTTTTAAGCAATTTACACTGCCGTTCAAAATTTTGGGGTCACATAGATATATCCTTGTTTTTTAAAGAAAATCACATCTTTTGTCCATTAAAATAACACCAAATTGATCAGAAATACAATGTAGACATTGTTAATGTTGTAAATTACTATTGTAGCTGGAAACGGTGGATTTTGAATGGAATATCTACATAGGTGTACAGAATCCCATTATCAGCAACCATCACTCCTGTGTTCCAATGGCACGATGTGTTAGCTAATCCAAGTTGATCATTTTTAAAGGCTAATTGATCATTAGAAAACCCTTTTGCAATTATGTTAGCACAGCTGAAAACTGTTGTCCTCATTAAAGAAGCAAAAAAACTGTACTTCTTTAGACTAATTGAGTATCTGGAGCATCAGCATTTGTGGGTTCGATTACAGGCTCAAAATGTTTATTCTGTTTCTTCTTCTGAAAGTCATCAGTCTATTCTTGTTCTAAGAAATTAAGGCTATTCCATGCGAGAGTTGCAAAGAAAAGGCTATATCTCAGACTGGTCAATAAAAAGAAAAGATTAAGATGGGCAAAAGAACACAGACGTTGGACAGAGGACCTCTGCCTAGAAGGCCAGCATCCCTCGTCGGGACGTGCCTCTTCACTGTTGAGGTTTTTCCTGGTGCGCCCATTGAGACTGGTGTTTTGCGGATTGTTATTTAATGTCTCTCTCTGCTGGTTATTTTAGGTTACCTTCTCTGTCTTTCATTCTTCAGCTGTTCTACATCTTCCCTAACTAGGCTCATTCACTTTTCACACCTGTTTCTCTTCCCCCTCTGATTAGGTCTCTATTTCTCTCTCTGTTCCTGACTTTCAGTGTCTGATTCTTAATGTTTTTGATGCCAGAAGGCTTGTCGTCTCTTGCTTTGCTTCCACCAGTCCTATCCTGTCGGAGTCTGCCTGGCAGGTGCACCGGGGTTCTTTTTTTCTATTCTGGTTGGCCTGTTTTTCATTAAAGAACTCTGTTTTCTGTTCTGCTTTTGGAAGAGAGATGGTAAATCTATTTTAAAGGTTGGCCGTGGTGGCCCCAGATCTTTAAAGAACCTGATGAGTTAATTGTTACCTGATTAATTTAATCAGACTAAAAGTAGTAGAAGAAAGTAGTAGTAAAAATAAACATTTTCTAGTCCTTGGCCTATATCCTAATGTTGCTTTGGTGCAGGTCATGTTGTTCTTCACATTACCGTCTCTGGTAAACACATACCATATCAAATAAAGTCTGTTTATTTGTCACATGCACAGGATACAGAAGGTGTAAACGGTACACTGAAATTGTTACTTGCATGTCTTTTGTTTAGACATGTAGCTAGCTAAACAATGAAAAATAATGCCGACTCTAATACCGTGTTCAAAACAAATGGGAACCCCCCCAAAAAAAAAACTCTGGGAAAAATTGATTTGAGCGGTCATCTTGTAATTCCCATTCGGGAACTCGGGTCTCTTTCTGGAGCTCCTACACAGATCATACACGTAACGTTAGCTAGCTTGAGAGCCAGCCAGCTAATGTTAGCTAACTAGCTAACAGTACACTTTAACTGTCATGGATGCAATGGTTGCCTTAGTTTGATGATGTTTTATTTTATTTTTATTTTATTTCACCTTTATTTAACCAGGTAGGCTAGTTGAGAACAAGTTCTCATTTACAACTGCGACCTGGCCAAGATAAAGCATAGCAGTGTGAACAGACAACACAGAGTTACACATGAAGTAAACAAATTAACAAGTCAATAACTCAGTAGAAAAAAAGGGGAGTCTATATACAATGTGTGCAAAAGGCATGAGGAGGTAGGCGAATAATTACAATATTGCAGATTAACACTGGATTGATAAATGATCATGTACAGGTAGAGATATTGGTGTGCAAAAGAGCAGAAAAGTAAATAAATAAAAACTGTGGGGATGAGGTAGGTGAAAATGGGTGGGCTATTTACCAATAGATTATGTACAGCTGCAGCGATCGGTTAGTTGCTCAGATAGCTGATGTTTGAAGTTGGTGAGGGAGATAAAGATGTGATCCGGAGACAAGTGTTTTATACAACAGCCTTCGTTCTGTGTTCTCTTTTTGGACTCTCCGCATTTGTCAATCATCTCTCTGCTTCAACCGGGCATTACACTGTTTTCAAAACTCGGTCAACCCCTGACGACACGTTTCTTTGACACCATTGTTATCAGAAGACTGTACAATGTCTGGTTCAATGAAAATGTTTTTACCTAAATCAGGGATTTCCTCCTTCCTTGTCTGATTCATTTTCAGAGTCAGCATGGCAAGATCACCCTCCAGAAAATAGTCCATTACAACATTTTCTCACAGAGCTTTGTCAATAGCGCTATTAACTTCAGGGCAGCAATGTTGAGAGCAACAGTAAAAGAATTCCAGTTCAGTTTTTAACTTAAGAAAAAGCAGCAGTAGACAGGATTATCCACACATACTTAGCAGCTCATGTTATAGAAAGAAGCATGCTACATGGCAGACCAATCCAAACTCATGTATCGGTATGTCCAGCCCATTCATTATCTCAGCCAATCATGGCTGGTGGGAAGGTTCCTATATTTGTCCATGGCTAAACCAACTAGGCTAGTTATTTAACAATTGTATTCATATTTACAGATGGCATATGAGTTTGTTATTAAGGCACATGAAAGTTCACATGTTTCAGAAGGCATTTCTGCCCAAAAAAAATTATTAAAAAATCAAATAAATAAAACGTTCAAATGCCTCTCCTGTGAAGTAGTGAGGTGCGACATACGCCTAGTTTCTTGAAATGTGTCACAAATGGGGAGGACAACAGTCCATGTGGATGGCTGGACTATCTGTATGCCTACAAGTCATTCTCCTCTGTTTTCAAGCGATATGTTTAACCTAGGCTGCCTGTCATTTCATATTTGTATTTTTTTTTACCTTTATTTTACTAGGCAAGTCAGTTAAGAACAAATTCTTATTTTCAATGACGGCCTAGTAACAGTGGGTTAACTGCCTGTTCAGGGGCAGAACGACAGATTTGTACCTTGTCAGCTTGGGGATTCGAACTTGCAACCTTTCGGTTACTAGTCCAACGCTCTAACACTAGGCTACCCTGCAGCCCCCTATAAATCCGCATATAGGCTATTCACTGCAGTATTATTCCTAATAATTCCTTTTTAGTTCTTGGAGCCCCAGGAAAAGCTCATTTACTGCTACAGTCTGCTAAATGTAAAATACAGAAACCAAAAGAACTGGGGCGTATGCTTAATGCCGATTCTGTTGCACAATGTTTCTTATACGGGACCCCAGGAGCCACCCCCCCCATCGACACCTGGTAATTTGTCCAATAGAATATGTCCTATTTTCTCAACTTGCAGTTGGCTCAACAATTGGCTTAACTTACCCCATGGCCATAGGATCAATTTACCCCAAGGCAAACATTTTGACTATATTTAGCCCACACAGCTACAAGGATGCACTTTCATGCTAGGTGTAGGACCTCCTATTTAGGCTTATAAAGACACCAACTGATGTACAGTATAGAACTATTTTAAAATGATCTACTTTTGTTTATTTACAGTACAAGCATCACGAAACCTCTTACACAATAAATTAATTTGACTTGGCGAAAATAATTTGACCTTACTCGTTAACCACTTTTTCCATTTGGCTTCTTCCTTTACAGTCTCCATGACTCCTTTTCCTAAATATTTGGTCAAATTATTCCTAGAAACCAGGGTGGCTCAACTTACCCCTTTGGCTGAACTTACCCCACGCTCTCCCCTACAATTTGTTGACAGTTGAAAAACCCCACAACATTTATTCTCATTGCCTGCTCAGATCAGTAGTTGTGAAAGCTATGAATACTTTAAGTATACATGTGGAAATTGACTGAACTCAGTGCTCTTGTTAGCTCCCCAAAGGGCTACTGAAGACATTGCAGGGGACAGTTCCAGGATTGCATGATAACAGCCGATAATTTGGCCTTTGCACTGTTTAGGGACAGTGAAAATAATAGATGCCCCCCCCCCCCTGTATGGATCTCGCAATAAAGTTATTCTTAATTGTAACACCAGATGGACACTGAGTTCCTTGAATAGGAAGTGACATGTCATTGTGTGCTGTTAACGCTACTATTATTGACCACAGGCAAATGGAATTTTGATAAGAAAAGGAGTGCTTTGATAAAAAAATCATTGCTTTGATTTCTATCTGTAGACTGTATACTTAAAACACACACCAACAAACAAAGGCTCCTTACTGTTTGTTCTCGTTAAAACCAATATATTAGTTTAATTAGCACAAACCACACATGAATATTTACACTAGAATGTACTTGCTTCATATCAAATTTATAATACAACAATAGAAATCCATCATCAAATAAACTAAGTATACTCAATCCATGCTCTGAACAATAACAATAATTCAGAGAAAAAGACACAATGTTGATTTGTCTATGTGGTGTAGTAGTGTACAGTCTAGACACAGTGTTCCTCGATTTTTTACTCTTTTACTCTTCGTATTGGTTGGCAGGCGGTGGGGAGAACATTATGTTTTGGTGGAAAATGAATCCATGGGTGTATGGCTGTGTGTGGACTTTGGCTGCAGTGCCACTGGCTGACCTGGGGGTCTCTCAGAATGGGCATTGAGTGTGTGTCTGTGTGTGTGAATGTGTATGCATGCGTGCGTGCAGGGGGATATTATTGCAATGTTACTCAGTGTCGATATACTCTATGACCTATACTCCATCACCTATTCTCGAAAATATTGTTTTCTAGCAAATCACAGGAGACAATATTGTTTCCTATGTGCTGTGCAAAATCTCATGTGTTAAAATATCGTACAGTGTCTTCAGTATTCATGCCCCTTGACTTATTCCACATTTTGTTGTTACAGCCTGAATTCAAAATGTATTAAATATTTATTTTTTTATCACCCATCATCACACAATACCCCATCATGACAAAGTGAAAACATGTTTTTATAAATATTTGCACATTAATTGAAAATGAAATACATAAATATCTCATTTCTATAATTATTCACACCCCTGTCAATACATGTGAGAATCACCTTTGGCAGCGATTACAGGTGAGTCGTTCTGGGCAAGTCCCTAAGAACTTTGCACACCTGGTTGTATAACATCATGGGGCATGAAGGCCAGTGCCACTGATTTTAAAATCAGATTGATTTGAACAAAATGTGGAAAAAGTCAAGGGGTGTGAATACTTTCTGAAGACACTGTAAATATCAACTGTTGTCTGTGTTGACAAGTGAGGAAAACAGTTGAATAAATAATGCAATTCTTGCCTCACGCTGGGGGCTGTGGATTTTTAAGGACCTAAAATAGAGTTGCTGAAGTGCGGTCAGTTCCTAGGGTAGTTCATTCCAAATATCTGTGGATACAGTCTTGGGTCAGTGCATGTTTTGGACAAAGGGGGTAGAAAAGGTACTGAATCAGAATTGAGTGGCGCAGGACATTTTCACTGTTTATTTGCTTGGCAAAAAACATAAAACCGATCAGACATTCCATGCTCAGGACTTTACAGATACTGTTTCTCCAAGGCAGCAGAACGTCTCTACTCACTCTTCACCTTCTAACTTATCTTTACTTGACCTTATCATGTTTACTGTAAAAAAAAAAGAGTCATTAAATACACAATTTCAAGTACCATGATCTGAATAGATGGCAATGCAAAATGAAAGCTATGGGAAGTCGAAGACCGCAAACAGTAATTTCTTGCAATTCCTGTCGATTGCGGTGTATGCCACAGTTACCTGGAACTAGAAGTCTATAAAAATGACTGTTTGTTCAGAGTATGCCCTTTTAATTTGATAACTGCGTGCCGTAACCTGCTGCATGTCAACAGCTAGAATATTAGTCCCTAAGGCTGGGACTCAAACCCTTATCCATCCGGTGCAGAGTCCAGTACACAAGAAAGAGTACCACATGGAGCCCGCTGCATATTAACACCACACATAACTCTGCTAACTCCCATAGTCATAAATCGGACCCC
Source organism: Oncorhynchus masou masou (assembly GCF_036934945.1). Lineage (NCBI taxonomy): Eukaryota > Metazoa > Chordata > Actinopteri > Salmoniformes > Salmonidae > Oncorhynchus > Oncorhynchus masou. Next base: position 41,683,372 of record NC_088216.1, on the reverse strand, counting down.
TTCTGAACAGCCACAGCCATTCACAAGCCTCCTCTGGAAGCACTTTGTAAAAACCAAAGGCAAGGAGAGGAAAAGAAGGGACAACATTTGTTGTCAATTTGGCTCCGCTCGCTGCGCTCGGATGAAAGCATCCCGGTGGATTTATAGCACCTTGTCCCGGCAGACATGTGCTGCTGGTGGAATGTGTGTGTATCATGTGAATACTGAGCAGGCGTTTCACTGGGAACGTTTCATATTTCACAGTTCATTGTGAGTCATACGTTGACTTATTCTATGATAGGGATTCATTTTGCTCAAGACAAAGTGACTTTACCGTATCTGGTCGGCAGTCAATTATTAGGACTGGTAAGTGAAACGACATTATGTATTGTGCCATATTTCATATTAGGCTTAGAGCTATGCAAAGTGGCCGTTTACATTATAAGGAGGAGTTAACAATGAGACAATGATTGGTCTCTCAATCGGGTACATGTTTGAGATTGTATTTGAAAATAAGCACTATTTCTGTTTATTACATAGCCTGTCCACCTGTGAAAATATTTCCAGAATCTCATTCTCTGCTCACCTAACTCAGCATAAGCGAGGCAAGCGAACTAACACAATCCAAACGCTAAAGGATTCCCAACTACTGCAGTCAGTCCATACTTTGTTTTTACTTCAAAAAAGTACAAAAAAGGCACATATGGTGGCCAAACCATGAGTCCTAAAAAAAATAACATTTTTCATGCCAAGGGCAAATCCTCATTGCTTGTACTGCTAGGCCAAGTGTGCATGAGCAGGCAAAAAAACAGTGTTTAAGAAATCCACAGAAATGCCTGTTTATTTTCCCTCAGACCAACAGGAGGTGATTGATTTGTTTCGAGGTCTCGGATGGCAATCAAAAGTTTAAGCACAAAGTGTTCCTTTTCTGAGAAAACTGTTTTTGGGCATTATGAGACCTATGCTGCCTATGCTGTTATGGCAAAGTAAAGTTCCACGCTTTACTTTTTCAAAATGAATGACGATGGTAGAGAAACTGAATGGAAACCATACCACAACGACATAACTTAGCCTATGTCCTGCCCTACATTCAAATTGGATACTTCTAATATATCCTCAGTCTCCAGCAACCAAACCCTATCAAAACCATGTGTGAGGAGCCAAATCGTCCGTAGATTTACAATATTTCTCTGTAGTTTGTATGTGGTTATGATTTGCATACATTTCTCTACCATTATCACTCATAAACACAGTTCTGTACAGTGTGCTGTGTCAATGCCCTGGGCCATAGCAACCATAATCACACCCAAACAACAGTTCACAACAATTGCCCAAAAGGGCTCTTAACCCAGAATATACAGGACACAAGTGAAAATTGCATGAAAGTTTTGTTGGCACAAATCTGGTATAAACTATCAAGTTGGAGGTAATTCCAAACACATCCTATGTACAGTATATCATTTATGGCTTCACTGTTGTTTCAGAGCTGAAGACCCGATTGTCTTCGGTAATTATCCTTATTATTGTATTATAATGAGAAAGCCGCCACACCATTTAAAAGACAAGCTGGCTGGCCCAAGTATACTCCCTAACACACTCCCGTTAGTATTGGGAAAAGGTGGCTGTTATTTTTGTGAAGACTTCAATGAGACTCATTCTTTCACTGAATTGTGGAGCAGTTATAAAAATCAACAGCAGTTTGATTTGGACCTATAATTATGGAGGTTGCAATGTGTTGCATAACTTAATTATGCGTTTTTCACAGTAGGTATGGTTGTGTGTGCCTGTCAGTGTGACTCTGTGTGTGTGTGTGTTTTGCAACTGTATACTGTATTTGTTTGCCGGAGCCTATTTTAATGCGTTCACTGCATTTGAGATAATGACTTGGACATTCTTCGTACATTTCTGTCTTTATTTAAGTCTTTAAAATGGCCACCACTCAGATGTCAGTAAACCTCAGGTTGAGCAGAAGCCAGGGGGTTGGGTTCATTTCGATCAGGCCCGTAATCACTCAAAACCAGCGGTGCGGAACAATAAAAATTCAAAATTACACTCTGGCCAGTGAAAAGTATGCCAAGATCCAAAGTACTGTACTGTGTAGCTATAACATTCTATTTTTCAATCCCTCACACACACACACACACACACACACACACACACACACACATCTGGGGTGTATCAGCCCTCGCTGTTCCACATGTGTTTGTGTTTGAAGCTCCGGTGCTCTCCTTGCTCCTGGCTCCTGTACCAGTCATTCCAGTCTACTTTCTCTTGCTCCAGCTTAAGGCCTATACAGTACCGTACAGTACTCATCTCAGTCTCATCAAGCACTGTCGTATTTCATGTACGAGCAGCGGTGCTATGACAACATGTCACAGCAGGGGATCATTGGTAATGTAGTCATAACCATCACGCTCAATTACCAACATGACAGTCCATGAAGTTCAAATAAAGTACTCTTTGGTTCTAACTAACTCATGTTATGAGTCAGAGAAAACATTTTGTTTAATTGGAATATCAGCCATTGTTGAGAACGGATAGAGGCATGCTTGTAGTAAGTCTTGTGTCATGTACAGTTGAAGTTGGAAGTTTACATACATCAATTTTTCACATTTCCTGACATTTAAATCCCAAGAAAAAAAATCCCTGTTTTAGGTCAGTTATGATAACCACTTTATTTTAAGAATGTGAAGTCAGAATAACAGTAGAGAGAATGATTTATTTCAGCTTGTATTTCTTTCATCACATTCCCAGTGGGTCAGAAGTTTGCATACACTCAATTAGTATTTGGTAGCATTGCCTTTAAATTGTTCAACTTGGGTCAAACGTTTTGGGTAGCCTTCCACAAGCTTCCCACAATAAGTTGGGTGAATTTTGTCCCATTCCTCCTGACAGAGCTGGTGTAACTGAGTCAGGTTTGTAGGCCTCCATGCTCGCACATGCTTTTTCAGTTCTGCCTACAAATTGTCTATAGGATTGAGGTCAGAGCTTTGTGATGGCCACTCCAATACCTTGACTTTGTTGTCCTTATGCCATTTTGCCACAACTTTGGAAGTATGCTTGGGGTTATTGTCTATTTGGAAGACCCATTTGCGACTAAGCTTTAACTTCCTGACTGATGCCTTGAGATGTTGCTTTCAATATATCCACATTTTCCTGCCTCATGATGCCATCTATTTTGTGAAGTGCACCAGTCCCACCTGCTGCAAAGCACCCCACAACATGATACTGCCACCTCTGTGCTTCACGGTTGGGATGGTGTTCTTCGGCTTGCAAGAATCCCCTTTTACCTCCAAATATAACAATGGTCATTATGGCCAAAGAGTTCTATTTTTGTTTCATCAGACCAGAGGACATTTCTCCAAAAAGTACGATCTTTGTCCCCATGTGCAGTTGCAAACTGTAGTCTGGCATTTTTTTATGGTGGTTTTGGAGCAGTGGTTTCTTCCTTGCTGAGCGGCTTTTCAGGTTATGATGATATAGGACTAGTTTTACTGTGGATATAGATACTTTTGTACTTGTTTCCTCCAGCATCTTCACAAGGTCCTTTGCTGTTGTTCTGGGATTGATTTACAGTTTTCACACCAAAGTACGTTCATCTCTAGGAGACAGAACAAATCACCTTCCTGAGCAATATGATGGCTGCGTGATCCCATGGTGTTTATACTTGCATACTATTGTTTGTACAGATGAACGTGGTACCTTCAGGCGTCATGGAAATTGCTCCCAAGAATGAACAAGAGGTCTACAATTTTGTTGTGGAGGTCTACAAATTTTTTTCTGAGGTCTTGACTGATTTCTTTTGATTTTCCCATGATATCAAGCAAAGAGGCACTGAGTTTGAAGGTAGGCCTTGAAATACATCCACAGGTACACCTACAATGGGGAGAACAAGTATTTGATACACTGCCGATTTTGCAGGTTTTCCTACTTACAAAGCATGTAAAGGTCTGTAATTTTTATCATAGGTACTCTTCAACTGTGAGAGACGGAATCTAAAACAAAAATCCAGAAAATCACAATGTATGATTTTTAGGTAATTCATTTGCATTTTATTGCATGACATATTTGATGCATCAGAAAAGCAAAACTGTATGTGAGTATGAGTGTATCTGTGTTTACTTTCTACAAATATGGTAAACACTCATCTCAGTCCTGTCCCTTACTCACTCATGGATAGCTGCTCATGCAGCGTCAAGACATGACCTCATACATGTGTTTCCATGGCAAAACATATGTACAGAGACACAGTAACCCCTACACATGGTATACAGTGAGTACTCTGTTTTTGGGAAAACAAATTCTGACAAGCGGTCTGTCAGTTTGGTTTCCATCCCCCCTGACCAGGATTCATTTAGTTGTCGTTTTTTAAAGGGTCAATTCATAGTCAGCGCAGAGCAGAGTAACTGGCCTCCAGTTAGACAGTTCAGTTTGTGGATAAGGGTGAACAGGCGAGTGCTTCTCTGCAGGACAGAGGGGCCTGTCTGGGAGAGAGGGGGCCCTCTGGACTTTGCTATCAGTGGTGCAACGAAGAGGTGACCACTCCAACATAAACAAACATCTGGGCAGATCACTGGATTACATAACAAACCTCCGCCTATTGCATGAAAAGGCATCTGTGCGATACAGCTGCCATAAGGTAGTTGCCAAGTGCGGAGCTGTAGGTGTGTGTGTGCGAATGAGAGAGAGAGAGAGAGAGAGAGGGAGAGAGAGACTGTTTGTGTGCGTGAGTTTGTGTGTGTACATATCCATACATTCATTCATGAAACATGGCGGCTCTGCTCCATGGTTTCATTCCTAGATGATTCCTGAAGGTGAGGTTGACCCGTTGTACTGTAAAGATCAAGGATTTCCCAGTCATTTGGCCCTGACTCATTCCACAAACTCTCTTCTTCCTCGCCACCAAACTTCATTACAGTGACCAGGCCCGAGAATATTCCCTAACCCCAAAACCCTTTTTGGTTTCAGGTAGAACTTTTTTCACGAAAGGTTTCTTAGGTGATTTGTTGGGGTTATGAACCGTTTTTCTTTAGAGTCTACCCCTTTAATGCTTGCAAATCTGAAGGATTTGTTTAATCCATATGTCAGAAGCTCCTCTTAGTCTATTGGAAGGCTAGGTTTACTTATTTTTTATTTAAGCTTTATTTAACTAGGCAAGTCAGTTCAGAACAAATTCTTATTTACAATGACAGCCTAGGAACAGTGGGTTAACTGCCTTGTTCAGGGGCAGAATGACAGATTTTTTACCTTGTCAGCTCAGGGATTCAATCTAGCAACCTTTCGGTTACTGGGCTGACGCTCTAACCACTAGGCTACCTGCCACCCATATCCATATTATACTGAACAAAAATATAAACACAACATGTAAAGTGTTGGTCCCATGTTGCATACGCTAAAATAAAAGATTGTTAATGAGCATTTCTCTTTTGCCAAGATAATCCATCCACCTGACAGGTGTGGCATATCATGAATCTGATTAAACATCATAATCATTACACAGGTGCATCTTGTGCTGGGGACAATAACAATGCCACAGATGTCTCAAGTTTTGAGAGAGCGTGCAATTGGCATACTGACTGCAGGAATGTTAATTTCTTTACCATAAGCCGCCTTCAATGTAATTTTAGAGAATTTGGCAGTACGTCCAACGGGCCTCATAACCACAGCCCGCGTGTAACCACGCCAGCCCAGGACCTCCACATCTGGCTTCTTCACCAGCGGGATCATCTGAGACCAGCCACCAGGACAACGGAATACTGTAGGTTTGCACAACCAAAGAAGTTCTGCACAAACTGTCAGAAACCGTCTCAGGGAAGCTCATCTGCATGCTCCTCGTCCTCACCAGGATCTTGAACTGACTGTAGTTTGGCATCATAACCTACTTCAGTTGGCAAATGCTCACCTTCGATGGCCACTGGCACGCTGGATGAATCCCGGTTTCAACTGTATGGCGTTGTGTGGGGGCGAGCGGTTTACTGATGTCAACGTTGTGAAAAGTGTGCCCCATGGTGGCAGTGGGGTTATGGTATGGGCAGGCATAAGCTACGGACAACTAATACATTTGCATTTTATCAAGATACCATGACGAGATCCTGAGATCCATTGTCGTGCTATTCATCCTCCACCATTACCTCATGTTTCAGCATGTTAATGCACGGCCCCATGTCGCAATTCCTGGAAGCTGAAAATGTCCCAGTTCTTCCATTGCCTGCATACTCGCCAGACATGTCATTGAGCATGGGATGCTCTGGGATGTCAATATCCATAAACTTCGCACAGCCATTGAAAATGACTAGGACAACATTCCACAACAGCCTGATCAACTCTATACGAAGGAGTTGTGTCGCGCTGCATGAGGCAAAATGTGGTCACACCAGATACTGACTGGTTTTCTGCTCCACACTCTTACCTTTGTTTTAAAGTACAGTATCTGTGACCAACCAAGGCATATCTGTATTCACAGTCGTGAAATCCATAGATTAGGGGCTAATTTATTTATAAAAATGTACTGATTTTCTTATATGAACTGTAACTCAGCAAAAAAATGTGAAATTGTTGCATGTTGCGTTTATATTTTTGCTCGATGTACTTACACACAGCAGCCGACATGTACAGTATTTTCAAACATGGAAGGAGTAGGAGAGGCTATGGCTTGTTTTCGGACTGGGTATATGTCTATCTCCCAGGTGGATGGACGAAGGCCTGTATGGCAAAAAAAACAAACACTTAATGCAAAGGCAGAGCTACATAGCAATTATCAATGAGGACCACCAGAGACTCACCACCACTGATATTAAGCCAAACCTCTGACTTCCTGTTTTGAAGCAGCGTGGCTGCCTTAACTAAAACCAGAGCTGCATGGTTATTTAACCAAAAAGCCATTGCTGTACCAGTCAAAGAGGATCTTTAACCTTGTCTCTGAATCAATGATTAATCAGTTGTTTTACATGTATTATTCAATACAGTGGGTTTTGAGATTAATATGCATGCTACAATGTTCCCCTCACACAGACTGGACTCCAAGAGGTCTGAAAGATGCCTGCTCTGAAATAAATCAACTATTGTTTTGTTTCTGCAAAGTAGAGCCAAGCTTACATAACGTTGAGAAATGAAATAAGCCCACAAACCAATATGTCAGCTGAGTTGGTATTACAGAGAAATGGTGGTCATTACATTTTGTCAGCATGTTATTGTCATGCAAAAGCCTGCCAGTCTCATGGTAATTGCGTGTTAATTAACATAAACAAGTTTAGCATCTCCAGGCCTCCATGCATACAAGCCGCTGTAGCACACCTTTGGAACATCTCAATTTTAAAAAGTCGGTCCCGCTTTTAATGACTTTACATTTACATTTAAGTCATTTAGCAGACGCTCTTATCCAGAGCGACTTACAAATTGGTGAATTCACCTTCTGACATCCAGTGGAACAGCCACTTTACAATAGTGCATCTAAATCATTAAGGGGGGGGGGGGTATTATAGGACACTACATAAAGTGTCAGTAAATAGGTTACAAATGTTCTGCTAATTTACAAACAATTGCGCATGATCCACAGGTTACTGTAGGGTGTGAGGTATTTAGATGGGTTGATGGCCCTGCAAAGCTTGCATTTGTGTGTGTGTGTGTCAGAGCCAAGATGATTTGGAGTACTCCTACCTGAGACTGCCGAGGCACCAGGTATTCCTCTTCCGTTCCCATGCTGGAGACAGGGATTAATTACAACCTGTTACAATAGTGCCAACATTTTGTGGCTGATCTTTCAGCAGGGGAGTGGGGGAATGTGTCAAAGACCTGACTGGGCTCAGCACCGCATGGTATGGCTCATTATATTGTTGTGTGGGTGTTTTAGTACTGAGGAACACGTAACTTGGTTCCAGAAGAAAGCCACTTTAAATTTCCTGATGTTCAATCTCCTTATGTACATTTCCTGCTAATGGGCACACAGCACATACACTAAAAAGTATGTGGACACCTGCTCGTCATACATCTCATTCCAAAAAGCTGGTCTCCCCTTTGCTGCTATAACAGCCTCCAATCTTCTTGGAAGGCGTTCTACTAGAGGTTGGAACATTGCTGCGGGGACCTGCTTCCATTCAGCCACAAGAGCATTCGTGAGGTCGGGCACTGATGTTGGGCGATTAGGCCTGGCTCGCTTTCGGCATTCCAATTCATCCCAAAGGTGTTTGATGGGGTTGAGGTCAGGGCTCTGTGCAGGCCAGTCAAGATATTCCACACCGATCTAGACAAACCATTTCTGCATGGACCTTGCTTTGGGCACGGGAGAATTGTCATGCTGAAACAGGAACAGGCCATTCCCAAACTGCTGCTACTAAGTTATTGGAAGGCGTTCTACTAGTTCCTGGAAGGCTTCTACTTCTACAAAGCGGCAGGTAGACTCGTGGGGTTGCAAGATCGATTCCCCGAGCTGACATGATTTTTTTTATTTAATCTGTTGTTCTGCCCCTGAACAAGGGAGTTAGCCTAGGAACAGTGGGTTGTCACTGGAAAAAATAATTTGTTCTTTAACTGACTTGCCTAGGTAAATAGAAAAAGATGGAAGCACAGAATTGTCTAGAACATCATTGTATGCTGTAGCAAGATTCCCAAAGGCTGTAGTGTCGGCCTTCTAGCCCACTACAATTTCACTCTAATAGGGCTCCAGTAGCGCTCACTTCACGACTAAGGGCATACCTGGCCCAGTATGCATTTGTAGTCTACTTGTCTGCTGCTATTTCCCCTTGCTTTAACTGCTGACATGGAGTTCGCTAAATATTTTCAAAAAGAAAGGGCTAAAACACACAGGTATAAAATCATGGTGACTTACAAAGATGAGGACCAAGAGCAAGAGAGGGAGTGCGGTGATCTAATGTCCATAACCTTAGAATCATTGTGGAATATGAAAAGACACATATACAGAAAGCATGATGGTGGACTTACTACATGCAAATGTTAAAAGACAGGAATGAGATGGGTAGCTAATGAAGTGTGTCATGCATTTATAAACAAAATATCTGATCTCTTAAAAGTTTCCTTAATTTTGATCCTATTATCTATACAATGGCCATAATTGATTGTCCCAATTGGCCTGGTATATTCCAACTTTTAAGGAGCTTTCCGTTTTGATTGGGTTATTTTGCCTAAAAGCCTTTAGGCCTACCTATATAAAAGAAGAAAAGAAAACAAACCTCTGTATTCCTGCCCAGCTGGCAAGAGTGGCCAAAAGGGTGTTAATCATCCCTAAAGGCTGTGCAAGCACAGAGAGAATATTCTCCTAAAGCCAAAGACTCAGGCCAAACTGGTGTTTCTAAAAATGAATTCACAGCCTATATGTCACATCTCATAAATGCAATTTTCTGACTACAATGATTTAATACAACACAATCTTGTTTAAATGCTGAGCCCTTAACGTCCATGACTCCGTACCAAACTAGTGGGTCGCACTTACAAATGCTTCACAATGTATTTCTTTATAGGCTATAGCCTTGAAATAATTGAAATAATATTGCAGAAATAATTAATTTCCATTCCTTCTTAGGCTCCCTGTCTGGCTCCTGACCTGAACTGAGCAAAAAAAAGAAACGTCCCTTTTTCAGGACCCTGTCTATCAAAGTTAATTTGTAAAAATCCTAATAAAAATCAAATCTTAAATAAGCGTGCCGCGTTCAAAAATGTAGAACAAACAACAGATATACAGTTGAAATCGGATGTTTACTTACACTTAGGTTGGAGTCATTAAAACTAGTTTTTCAACCACTCCACAAATTTATTTTTAAACAAACTATAGTTTTGGCAAGTCGGTTAGGACATCTACCTTGTGCATGACAAGTCATTTTTCAAACAATTGTTTACAGACAGATTATTTCACTTAGAATTCCCTGTATCACAATTCCAGTGGGTCAGAAGTTTACATACACAAAGTTGACTGTGCCTTTAAACAGCTTGGAAAATTCCATAAATTGATGTCATGGCTTTAGAAGCTTCTGTTAGGGTAACTGACATCATTTGAGTCAATTGGAGGCGTACCTGTGGATGTATTACAAGGCCTACCTTCAAACTCAGTGCCTCTTTGCTTGACATCATGGGAGAATCAAAAGAAATTTGCCAAGACCTCAAAAAAAAGATTGTAGACTAGTCTGGTTAATTTCCAAACGCCTGAAGGTACCACGTTCATCTATACAAACAGTAGCACACAAGTATAAACACCATGGAACCACACAAAAATCATACCGCTCAGGAAGGAGACACATTCTGTCTCCTAGAGATTAACATACTTTGGTGGGAAAAGTGCAAATCAATCCCACTTGACCAGCACAAAAACATCCTCTGGCATTCTGCATTAGCATCTAATAGCCCCCGCAAAATGCAACTTTTCAGGGAAGTCAGGATCCAATATGCTCAGTCAGTTAGGAAAGTTAAGGCTAGCTTTTTGAAACAGAAATTTGCTTCCTGTAGCACTAATTCCAAAAAGTATGGGACACTGTAAAGTCCATGGAGAATAAGAGCACCTCCTCCCAGCTACCCACTGCACTGAGGATAGGAAACAGTCACCATCGATTAATCTAGGATAATAGATCATTTCAATAAGCATTTTTCTACAGCTGACCATGCTTTCCACCTGGCTACCCCTACCCTGTCCAACATCTCAGCACCCCCTGCAGCATCCGAGATCCCCAAAGATCGGAAAGCTGAGGCGGTCATCCGCCTCTTCAAAGGGGGAGACACTAGACCCAAACTGTTATAGACCTATATCCATCCTGCCCTGCCTTTATAAAATCTTTGAAAGCCAAATTAACGAACAGATCACTGACCATGTTATGAACTTGAGTGAAGACCCAAAAGCGGTTTTAACAGAAAACAGAGTTCTTTAATGAAAATACAGGAATGGCATAAATCCTCTTCCACGTTGTCAGCGGAACAAAAGAACGTTTGTATAGTGCAGGATGCTCCTGCCAGGCAGACTCCGACAGGACAGGACAAGGTGGAAGCAAACGAGACGACAGCTTGCTTCTGGCATCAAAAAACACAAACAAGAATCAGACACTGAAAGTAGCAGGAACAGAGAAAGAAATAGAGACCTAATCAGAGGGGGAAGAGAGAACAGGTGGGGAAAGAGAGAATGAGCTAGTTAGGGGAAATGTAGAACAGCTGAAGGATGAGAGACAGAGAAGGTAACCTAAAAAGACCAGCAGAGAGAGAGAATGAAGAGAAAGGACAGGAACAGACATAACAAGACATGACAGTACCCCCCCACTCACCGAGCGCCTCCTGGCGCACTCGAGGAGGAAACCTGGCGGCAACGGAGGAAATCATCGATCAGCGAACGGTCCAGCACGTCCCGAGAGGGAACCCAACTCCTCTCCTCAGGACCGTACCCCTCCCAATCCACTAGGTACTGATGACCACGGCCCCGAGGGCGCATGTCCAAAATCTTACGAACCCTGTAGATGGGTGCGCCCTCGACAAGGATGGGGGGGGGACGAGCGGGGGCGCGAAGAACGGGCTTAACACAGGAGACATGGAAGACCGGGTGAACGCGACGAAGATAGCGCGGGAGAAGAAGTCGCACTGCGACAGGATTAATGACCTGGGAAATACGGAACGGACCAATGAACCGCGGGGCCAACTTGCGAGAAGCTGTCTTAAGGGGAAGGTTCTGAGTGGAGAGCCATACTCTCTGACCGCAACAATATCTAGGACTCTTGGTCCTACGCTTATTAGCGGCCCTCACAGTCTGCGCCCTATTACGGCAAAGTGCCGACCTGACCCCCTTCCAGGTGCGCTCGCAACGCTGGACAAAAGCCTGAGCGGAGGGGACGCAGGACTCGGCGAGCTGAGATGAGAACAGCGGAGGCTGGTACCCGAGGCTACACTGAAAAGGGGATAGACCGGTAGCAGACGAGGGAAGCGAGTTGTGGGCGTACTCTGCCCAGGGGAGCTGTTCTGACCAAGACGCAGGGTTACGAAAAGAAAGACTGCGTAAAATGCGACCAACAGTCTGATTGGCCCGTTCGGCTTGACCGTTAGACTGGGGATGAAAGCCGGACGAGAGACTGACGGAAGCCCCAATCAAACGGCAAAACTCCCTCCAAAATTGAGACGTGAACTGCGGGCCTCTGTCGGAAACGACGTCAGACGGAAGGCCATGAATTCGGAAAACATTCTCGATAATGATCTGAGCCGTCTCCTTAGCAGAAGGGAGCTTATCGAGAGGAATGAAATGAGCCGCCTTAGAGAATCTATCGACAACCGTAAGAATAACTGTCTTCCCCGCTGATGAAGGCAGTCCGGTGATAAAATCTAAAGCGATGTGAGACCACGGTCGAGAGGGAATGGGAAGCGGTCGGAGACGGCCGGCAGGAGGAGAGTTCCCAGATTTAGTCTGCGCGCAGACCGAACAAGCGGCGACAAATCGACGCGCGTCACGTTCCCGAGTGGGCCACCAGAAACGCTGGCGAATGGAAGCGAGCGTACCCCGAACGCCGGGGTGGCCGGCTAACTTGGCAGAGTGGGCCCACTGAAGAACGGCCGGACGAGTAGGAACGGGAACGAACAGAAGGTTCCTAGGACAAGCTCGCGGCGACGGAGTGTGAGCGAGTGCTTGCTTTACCTGCCTCTCAATTCCCCAGACAGTCAACCCGACAACACGCCCCTCAGGGAGAATCCCATCGGGGTCGGTGGAGACCTCAGAAGAACTGAAGAGACGAGATAAAGCATCAGGTTTGGTGTTTTTTGAGCCCGGACGATAAGAAATAACAAACTCGAAATGAGCGAAAAACAGAGCCCAACGAGCCTGACGCGCATTAAGTCGTTTGGCTGAACGGATGTACTCAAGGTTCCTATGGTCAGTCCAAACGACAAAAGGAACGGTCGCCCCCTCCAACCACTGTCGCCATTCGCCTAGGGCTAAGCGGATGGCGAGCAGTTCGCGATTACCAACATCATAGTTACGTTCTGACGGCGATAAGCGATGAGAGAAAAACGCGCAAGGATGGACCTTGCCGTCAGAGAGAGAGCGCTGAGAAAGAATGGCTCCCACGCCCACCTCTGACGCGTCAACCTCAACAACAAACTGTCTAGAGATGTCAGGTGTAACAAGAATAGGTGCGGATGTAAAACGATTCTTAAGAAGATCAAAAGCTCCCTGGGCGGAAACGGACCACTTAAAGCACGTCTTAACAGAAGTAAGGGCTGTGAGAGGAGCTGCCACCTGACCGAAATTACGGATGAAACGACGGTAGAAATTAGCGAAGCCCAGAAAGCGCTGCAGCTCGACGCGTGACTTAGGAACGGGCCAATCAATGACAGCCTGGACCTTAGCGGGATCCATCTTAATGCCCTCAGCGGAAATAACGGAACCGAGAAAAGGGACAGAGGCGGCATGAAAAGTGCACTTCTCAGCCTTCACATAAAGACAGTTCTCCAAAAGGCGCTGGAGGACGCGTCGCACGTGCTGAACATGAATCGAGAGAGACGGTGAAAAAATCAGGATATCGTCCATGTAAACGAAAACAAAAATGTTCAGCATGTCTCTCAGGACGTCGTTAACTAGTGCCTGAAAGACAGCTGGAGCGTTAACGAGGCCGAAAGGAAGAACCCGGTATTCAAAGTGCCCTAACGGAGTGTTAAACGCCGTCTTCCACTCGTCCCCTTCCCTGATGCGCACGAGATGGTAGGCGTTACGAAGGTCCAATTTGGTGAAAAACCTGGCTCCCTGCAGGATCTCGAAGGCTGAAGACATAAGAGGAAGCGGATAACGATTCTTAACTGTTATGTCATTCAGCCCTCGATAATCCACGCATGGGCGCAGGGACCCGTCCTTCTTCTGAACAAAAAAAAACCCAGCTCCGGCGGGGGAGGAGGAGGAGACTATGGTACCGGCGTCGAGCGAAACCGACAAATAATCCTCGAGAGCCTTACGTTCGGGAGCCGACAGAGAGTATAATCTACCCCGGGGGAGTAGTTCCCGGAAGGAGATCAATACTACAGTCATACGACCGGTGTGGAGGGAGAGAAGTGGCCTTGGAACGACTGAACACCGTGCGCAGATCGTGATACTCCTCCGGCACCCCTGTCAAATCGCCAGGCTCCTCCTGTGAAGAAGAGACAGAGGAAACAGGAGGGATAGCAGACATTAAACAGGTTACATGACAAGAAACATTCCAGGATAGGATAGTATTACTAGACCAATTAATAGAAGGGTTATGGCGCACTAGCCAGGGATGACCCAAAACAACAGGTGTAAAAGGTGAACGAAAAATTAAAAAAGAAATGGTTTCGCTATGATTACCAGAGACAGTGAGGGTTAAAGGCAGCGTCTCACGCTGAATCTTGGGGAGAGAACTACCATCTAAAGCGAACAAGGCCCTGGGCTCCCCTAACTGTCTGAGAGGAATGTCATGTTCCCGAGCCCAGGTCTCGTCCATAAAACAGCCCTCCGCCCCAGAGTCTATCAAGGCACTGCAGGAAGCAGATGAACCGGGCCAGCGGAGATGGACCGGAAAGGTAGTGCGTGATCCAGAAGGAGAGGCCTGAGTAGTTGCGCTCACCAGTAGCCCTCCTCTTACTGATGAGCTCTGGCTTTTACTGGACATGAGGTGACAAAATGACCAGCGGAGCCGCAGTAGAGACAGAGGCGATTGGTGATTCTCCGTTCCCTCTCCTTGGCCGAGATGCGAATACCCCCAGCTGCATAGGCTCAGCATCCGAGCCGGCGGAGGAGGGTGGCAGTGATGCGGCAGGTGGCAGTGATGTGGAGAGGGGAGCAACGGAGAACGTGAGCTCCTTTCCACGAGCTCGGCGACGAAGATCAAACCGTCGCTCTATGCGAATAGCGAGAGCTATTAAGGAGTCCAGACTGGAAGGAACCTCCCGGGAGAGGATCTCATCCTTAACCTCGACGTGGAGACCCTCCAGAAAACGAGCGAGCAAAGCCGGCTCGTTCCAGTCACTAGAGGCGGCGAGAGTGCGAAACTCAATAGAATAATCCGTTATGGATCGATTCCCCTGACTTAGGGAAGACAGGGCCCTGGAAGCCTCCTCGCCAAAAACAGAACGGTCAAAAACCCGTATCATCTCCTCCTTAAAGTCCTGATACTGGTTAATACACTCAGCCCTCGCCTCCCAGACTGCCGTGCCCCACTCACGCGCCCGTCTGGTAAGGAGAGAAATGACGTAGGCGATGCGGGCTGCGCTCCTGGAGTAAGTGTTGGGCTGGAGAGAGAACACCACATCACACTGAGTGAGGAATGAGCGGCACTCAGTGGGCTCCCCAGAGTAACACGGCGGGTTGTTGATCCTGGGCTCCGGAGACTCGGAAACCCTGGAAGTGGGCGGTGGATCGAGGAGGAGTTGGTGAACCTGTCTTGTGAGGTCGGAGACTTGGACGGCCAGGGTCTCAACGGCATGTTGAGCAGCAGACAATTCCTCCTCGTGTCTGCCTAGCATCGCTCCCTGGATCTCGACGGCGGAGTGAAAAGGGTCCGGAGCCGCTGGGTCCATTCTTGGTCTGATTCTTCTGTTATGAACTTGAGTGAAGACCCAAAAGCGGTTTTAACAGAAAACAGAGTTCTTTAATGAAAATACAGGAATGGCATAAATCCTCTTCCACGTTGTCAGCGGAACAAAAGAACGTTTGTATAGTGCAGGATGCTCCTGCCAGGCAGACTCCGACAGGACAGGACAAGGTGGAAGCAAACGAGACGACAGCTTGCTTCTGGCATCAAAAAACACAAACAAGAATCAGACACTGAAAGTAGCAGGAACAGAGAAAGAAATAGAGACCTAATCAGAGGGGGAAGAGAGAACAGGTGGGGAAAGAGAGAATGAGCTAGTTAGGGGAAATGTAGAACAGCTGAAGGATGAGAGACAGAGAAGGTAACCTAAAAAGACCAGCAGAGAGAGAGAATGAAGAGAAAGGACAGGAACAGACATAACAAGACATGACAGACCATTTCGAATCACACCGTACCTTCTCCACTATGCAATCTGGTTTCCGAGCTGGTCATGGGTGCACCTCAGCCACGCTCAAGGTCCAAAACGATATCATAACCGCCATCGATAAAAGACAGTACTGTGCAGCCATCTTCATTGACCTGGCCAAGGCTTTCGACTCTGTCAATCACCACATTCTTATCGGCAGTTTCAATAGTCTTGGCTTCTCAAATGACTGCCTAGCCTGGTTCACCAACTACTTCTCAGATAAAGTTCAGTGTGTCAAATCGGAGGGCATGCTGTCCGGACCTCTGGCAGTCTCAATGGGTGTGCCACAGGGTTCAATTATCGGGCCGACTCTTTTCTCTGTATATATCAATGATTTTGATCTTGCTGCTGGTGATTCTCTGTTCCACCTCTACGCAGATGACACCATTCTGTATACATCTGGCCCTTCTTTGGACACTTTGCTAACAAACCTCCAAATGAGCTTCAATGCGATACTCCTTCCGTGGCCTCCAACTGCTTTTAAATGCAAGTAAAACTAAGTGCATGCTCTTCAACCGATTGCTGCCTGAACCCTCCCGCCCAACCAGCATCACTACTCTGGACAGTTCTGACCTAGAATATGTGGACAACTACAAATACCTAGGTGTCTGGTTAGACTGTAAACTCCTTCCAGACATTAAGTATCTCCAATCTAAAATGAAATCTAGAATCGGCTTCCTTTTTCGCAACAAAGCCTTCTTCACTCATGCTGCCAAACATACCCTTGTAAAAATGAGTATCCCTCCGATCCTTGACTTTGGCCATGTCATTTACAAAATAGCCCCCAATACTATACTCAGCAAACTGGATGTAGTCTATCACAGTGCCATCCATTTTATCATCAAAGCCCCATATACTACCCACCACTGCGACTTGTATGCTCTCGATGACTGGCCCTGACTACATATCCGTCGCCAAACCCACTGGCTCCAGGTCATCTATAAGTCTTTGCTAGGTAAAGCCCTGCCTTATCTCAGTTCACTGGTCACCATAGCAACACCCACCCATAACATGCGCTCCAGCAGGTATATTGCATTGCAGCAGGTATATTGTGACTAACAGCTTACAGACGGTAGGCAATTAAGGTCACAGTTTTGAAAACTTAGGACACTAAAGAGACCCTTCTGCTGACTCTGAAAAACACCAAAATAAAGATTCCCAGGGTCCCTGCTAATCTGCGTGAACGTGCCTTAGGCATGCTGCAAGGAGGCAGGAGGACTGCAGTTGTGGCCAGGGCAATAAATTGCAATGTCTGTACTGTGAGACGCCTAAGACAGCTCTACAGGGAGACAGGATGGACAGCTGATCGTCCTTGCAGTGGCAGACCACGTGTAGCAACACCTGCACAGGATCGGTACATCCGAACAACACACAATCCCTCCATCAGTGCTCAGACTGTCCGCAGCAGGCTGAGAGAGGCTGGACTGAGGGCTTGTAGGCCTGTTGTAAGGCAGGTTCTCACCAGACATCACCGGCAACAACATCGACTATGGGCACAAACCCACCGTCAATGGACCAGACAGGACTGGCAAAAAGTGCTCTTCACTGACGAGTTGTGGTTTTGTCTCACCAGGGGTGATGGTCGGATTCGCGTTTATCGTCAAAGGAATGATCGTTACACCGAGGCCTGTAGTCTGGAGCAGAATCGATTTGGAAGTGGAGGGTCCGTCATGGTCTGGGGCGGTGTGTCACAGCCTCATTGGACTGAGCTTGTTGTCATTGCAGGCAATCTTAATGCTGTGCTTTACATGGAAGACATCCTCCTCCCTCATGTGGTACCCTTCCTGCAGGCTCATCCTGACATGACCCTCCAGCATGACAATGCCACCAGCCATGCTGCTCGTTCTGTGCATGATTTCCTGCAAGACAGGAATGTCAGTGTTCTGCCATGGCCAGTGAAGAGCCCGGAACTCAATCCCATTGAGCACGTCTGGGAACTGTTGGATTGAAGGATGAGGGCTAGGGCCATTCCCCCCAGAAATGTCCGGGAACTTCCAGGTGGAAGAGTGGGGTAAAATCTCACAGCAAGAACTGGCAAATCTGGTGCAGTCCACGAGGAGGAGATGCACTGCAGTACTTAATGCAGCTGGTGGCCACACCAGATATTGACTGTTACTTTGATTTTGACCGACCCCCCCCCCCCCTTTTTGTTCTGGGACACATTATTCAATTTCTGTTAGTCACATGTCTGTGGAACTTGCTCAGTTTATGTCTCAGTTGTTGAATCTTATTATGTTCATACAAATATTTACACATATTCCGTTTTGTGAAAATAAACACAGTTGACATTGAGAGGACATTTATTTTTAGTGTGTTTATATGTTCTTTAATATGAAATGTAGCCTATTTCACATTAATCTTTTCATGTTTTTTTAAAATACATTTAATTTAAATCATATGTTTGGTTTCAATACTTCAAAACCAAATGGTAGGTCCAAGTAGTCACAAAAATAGTTATAGGTATTGGTTAAATTGTGATTTTAATGAATGGTGCGAATATGGAGCTGTCAGAGTAGTGTGCAAGCACTGCTCCATGAGCGATGAGCGAGATTTCCAACCGGTCAACTCTGCTTGCATACTCTGGTCCACAATCAAAGGCGTTTATTGAATTTGTTTCATTTTGGAGTAGGCCGTATAGGCTCGAACAATTATGTACAAAATACATCTTAAATGCTTGGGCTCATAAGCCTATGTGTTAGCATAAGCTCTAATGTTTTGAATTAATCATCAGTTTAGAATGCCCTGTCCATTCTGTTGTTAGGCTTTGAAACAACATCCACAACAACCATGTTTTACATGCAGTTTCAACCTGCTTCTTTCTTCAAATTTATCATTACAGTGAGGTGAGTTATAAAAGCATTATACTGTTTTGGCCATTAGGACCTGATGGTTGTTGGGTAGGCCTACCACCAAAACATGTTCAGAGTACATAAAAAGGAGATTTAGTGACTCATCAGTCATGTGGAATTTTACTGCAGTCTTAACTCATGACTGCCAGTGTGGCGGTAATGCGGTCACCGCAACAGCCCTAGGTGTTACACTATACTGAGCTAAAGTTGGATTGAAGTCTACTTTCAGTTAGTTTGCTTTGCTATATTCATTTGTGGATAATCTCAACATATGGCTACCAGAAAGGATTATACAACGGGTGGGTCTAATCCTGAATGCTGATTGGTTAAAAGCACATTCCAGCAGGTGTCTATTCCACAAGTTTCCACCGGCTAAATCTATGACAATACAATGCCCATTTACTCTGTTCCATCAGACTGCGTAATATATATATATATAATATATATATATATATATAATATATTGACACGGTTTACCGTGCACTAGTGAAATAAAGGTAAAGGAGAGGGGTACGATAGGGTAGGATGTGGAGGGGGGTTGGTTAAAATAGATAAAGCCCAACAAACACAGAAAGTTCCCTCAAGTTTCTGCTTTGGTTATTAAAAAAAATATTTCTCTCAACGTTCTGGGAACCATCATTTGATAGCTGGGGGGGTTACCAGCAGGTTTTAGAGAAATGCAATCCCTGTAGGCTCAGTCTGGCTGGGGATTTCTTTGAAGCCACAGTTGCCATATTTCAAAACCAAACTGAAATGAAAAAGGGACTTGAATAAAGATGTAGAAGTTATGGTCCCAGCTGCTTTTAGAAGACTGTAGAGAGTAATGGGATCAGATTTTGGTCCTGAGAACCGCAGCGTGACTTGTGCTGTAATAGGAGAAGAGGATCTCAGAGGGTCTCTCTACCCTCGTCACGCCACTGCAGATTACTAGGGGTATAAAACGGCCGAGAGTAGCCATACAATGAGGAGCGGTCATCTTTGATATCAAAACCATGTATGCACTACAATGTATAGTTATTTTAAGATCTCAAACCATCATGTTATTAATGTATTGACATTAAAGGGATCATTCAGCGAAATTGCATATGTAATTATGTTTCCTTACTTAATATTAGGATTTGTTGGCAGCCGGTGGCTACAACAAACCAGTTGTAAATCTGGATTGCAGTCACTCCTTGTCCATAGACTGCTCTAAGGTACGGAAGCAAACATCTAAATTATGTCATTTCCCTGTACTATCCCTTTAAGCATTCATCTGCATCTTGCTTGTCCTCAAACCTTTCCTAAAAAACACACAAATGAAACCCACATTCAGAAGACTAAGATAACCAATCCACTGTACTAGGGAAAGACAAAAACCAGATTAACAGCTCTCATAAAAGAAGAACAAACATTGTTTGCCCATTCGCTCGTCCCCTCGATTTGCTTCTCGTTAACTGTACATGTTATCAGGGTTGTGAGTCAGAAGCGCTAGCTAGGCTAGCTGGCTTTCCCCCTCACATTGACCTATGGCTGGTCTCTAGGACCCAACTGCTAGAGAAGGTCTGGGGGCCTTACTGGGAAACAAATATCATTGCAAATATGGCCTCAGTCCTTCACACTTTTAGAAAAAAAAAAGTTCCAAAAGGGTTCTTCAGCTGTCCCCATAGGAGAACCATTTTTGCTTCCACAGGTACAACCCTTTTGGGTTCCATGTGGAACCCTGTGTGGAAACAGTTCTACATTGAACCCAAAAGGGTTCGACCTGGAACCAAAAGTGTCCTACATGGAAGAAAAAAAAGGTTCTTCAAAGGGTTCTCCCATGGGGATAGCCGAAGAACCCTTTAAGGTTCTGCATAACATCCTTTTCTCTAAGAGTGAGAAGTGAACTAGGAGAACAAAAAGAGGCTCATTCTAACTGGTGATTGGTTAATCTACCAGGAAGCCTTAAAGACTTAAACGGAAAACAGGGACGCTGCAGAAGACAGCGGCCTTCCACGGCTGTGGTGCTAAAATGCTGCTGGGATATTACTGAGTTGAGATGTGGAGAGAGGGAACTTTTGAGGGGTTATTGCTTCAGGTTGAGATCCATGTATGTTATGCACGGCAGTTCCAGTGTAAATGAATCAAAATTGGATAAAACCATAAAACCATGCATGCACGGCAATACAAAAACATACTATAGAATCTATACTCTATGGCCTCTATTGTGATATAGTTTGTGATATAATTCTTGGCTCTATAAGCCAACCCTGACACTAGAGGAAGTGGACTATAACTGCAAAAATTCAGTTGAAATATAGGTACACAGGCACCTTAAATCCATACTTAGCCTTCTTTAAAGGTGTCAAATGTAAATTATGACAGGGAATCTTTTTTAACATCTCATCACGTCACCACCGCTATGCTTGTTGACCTTTAACCAATAAGATGTTATCCAACATGCCACCCCCCCCCCCCATAAGTGCAGCTCCTCCTTCTCCCTTATTTTACAGTGCCTTACATAACATTGTTATTCTCCCTTCAGAATATTTGTTTACGACCCTACACGGTCACTATGGTGACACTGTGACACTGAACATGTGGACTATACTATACTGCCAAACATGGGGGCTTACCAATGCTCAAAAATAAAATGTTAGATGAGGTGAGACATTTTAAGAATGGAAGAAGGAGGCAGGAGGAAGGCACTGACTGTACTAAACAGTCAGTGCCTGAGTTGAGTACACTATTGGCTTGAAGTTGTTATTGTGGGGCCAACAGTTATGATTGGAATGTTGCTTACTAGTTTTTGGGGCCACATGCATGTAATTATCGTCAGTCGTCAGTCATTGAAAATCACAACCGTTGTTTTACTGTCACTGTAAATCAAAGGAGCTGTTTCAAAGTGTCCATAGCCGGAACACTGTGTATCCATTGTTGAGTGAAGATAATGAAGGCTTGGACATATTTCAGGATCGCAGAAAATATTTTCACACAGTTCTTAGATAATGACTTGAGGGCAACCAGGGACATCATCTTGTAAACAATGTCATTGTGAATGGGGGTAAACACCAGTGCTAGCAGACATTGTCAGAAATTATTGTCATACAAGTGCTTTCTACCTTTCGAAAATACCAAATCTTTTGTGACAACTGATACGTCCTCTCCTTAAGTGTCGAACTGCATGTAACTGTGTTGACAGTTATTGATCTACAAGTCATTTTGCATGCTGAACAACCCTAGCGAATATCAGCAGCCTAATCAAACTGCCCACTGTGCCTAGCTTCACAGGCTGACCAATGCGAGGTAGGTGGCCTGTTCCTGATCTTGCACATTAAAATGCTAAAATGGCTTGCGTGGTATTAGGCTTGATTAGTTAAGTGACAACCTATGTAATTTGCTAGGTTATTTTTATCTATACACTGTTGAAAATTGTGTTTAACCAGAATAAAATGTAAACTACCGGAGACGTAACGCTCATCTGGTGATACCTGCTGAACATGGCTTACAATTGCTTTTATTTATATTGTTCAGCTTCACCATCAGCAATAGTTTTGGTAGTTTTGGTTTGGTAGTTTTTTTCATATTTTTAGATATACAGGGTAAAGTTCATAATTTAATAACGAGGGACCACTTTAGCAAGGCGCACTGCATGGCCAAAGCGGGAGGAGAAAAGAAGCTCACCATTCGATTTTGAGATGGGGTGTAATCCAAAGTTGTGCTATATATTCATTGGCTACGTCATATCTAACTTTTAAACAGTAAATATTGATATATTACTAGCTCAAACCCTTAATCTGCAAAAATTACAAGCTCATTACTGGGTGATGGTGATTTCAGAGGAAAAGTGTGTGTGTGTGTGGGGGGGGGTATATGCCTAATTTGACAGTGGTAGTGGGGTGCTAGATGCCTAGTCTCCCTTATGGCTCAGGTCAGGTGTGTACATAGTATACCCCATAGACATACTGTATATCATTTACACACACACACAATACATACACCTTAGGCTTACATCATTTATACACACACAGGCAGAAGTCAGCTCAGAGAGGCCTAGCTCATGATCTCCATCAGCAACAGATTTACATTTAGAATAGAAAATGAATGTTTATGCAACAAATTGCATCGATTAGAACGAATTGAATCGTTTTGAACGAATTGCATAGATTTGAATGAATCGCAACAATTTATTCTCCAATCAAACCGAAATGCACGGATCATTCAAACTAAAACTTTGCGTTCCTGTATCGTTTGAGAGCCCATGTAGACAAGTATTGAATTGTTTTGAAAGGGAAATATGCACATCCCTAGTGTTTACCCCACTCTCTACAGGCGTACTGTTTACAAATTGGCGTAATACCCTTTGTATTGACACAGTCTGTTTTACAGACCTCTTCCACTTTGACAATTGGCATATTGTCTTAAGCGTGTGGGTGGGGTGCCGTTTCCGTCAACTCTTCCACAGATGCGGACTGGTAAGTGTCTCTTGGGGAGCTATCAGACTTCAGAGACAGTGTGTTTAGAGAAGAGAGATTTACTAGACATTATGGGACTACTCAGGAAGCTGACACAAGATGCCTCTGTATATTGTTCTCCTCTCAGTCTGCATTGGGAAACAGCTCAGGAACCCGAGCTGGTTCCCTGAAGCTCTGCAGACATTAGGGCTTTGATTCAAAATGTTGCAGAACACTGTCGACAATGTGCCTTTTAAAGACAATGTTCCTGCTGTTCGCCGAGATCGCATTGACGTAAGCGCTGCAGATGAAGACTCAATTGGAAATTACCTTTAAATGTCAAGCGCTCTACAACGTGCTTCGGATTGTGACCAGAACCAGGATTCAACCTCATGAAGAAGTACTACTGAATTACTACACAAAACCTATTTGTGCAGTAGTGACTATGTGGAGACGTGTAGGGATTATGTAGTGAATGTGCAGTTTATGCACTACTCAAGATACATAAGTAAAGTTTTGTAGTGTTATCAGGTAGAGTAATTGTAACGGTTGTTGGTGGTGGAGGAAGGAGAGGACCAAGGTGCAGCGTGGTACATGTTCATGATTGTCACGTTCTGACCTTAGTTCCTTTTTTATGTCTTTGTGTTAGGTTGGTCAGGGCATAAGTTGGGGTGGGTAGTCAATGTTCTTTTTTCCATGTTGTTATATTTCGATGTGTTTGGCCTAGTATGGTTCTCAATCAGAGGCAGGTGTCGTTCGTTGTCTCTGATTGAGAATCATACTTAGGTAGCCTGTTTTCACCCATTTTGGTTGTGGGTGTTTAATTTCTGTTTAGTGTCTGTTTACCTGCAGAACTGTTTTGTTTTCTCTTCGTTGTTATTTTGTGTAGTGTTCAGTTTTTTCAATTAAAATATGACGAACACTTACCACGCTGCATTTTGGTCCTCCTCTCCTTCTACCAACGAGAATCGTTACAATGATCTTTTAATTACACTGAACACTAGAACAAAAATAACAAAAGCGGAACTAACTAAATAGTCCTGTCTGGTACAGAGACAGAGACAGAAAACAACTACCCACAACTCAAGGGCGAAACCAGGCTGCCTAAGTATGGTTCTCAATCAGAGACAACGATTGACAGCTGCCTCTGATTGGGAACCCCCCAAAGGTGCGGACTCCAGCCGAAAAACCTAAACCCATAGGGGAGGGTCTGGAGCAGCGACCCTCACCGCCGACCCCAGACTGGGGACCCTTTCAGCGGGCCCTGAATAGATGGGAGACTCTGGCAGCGCCGGAGTGAAGGGCGGCTCTGGCAGCACCTGACTGGAGGGAGACTCTGGCAGCTCCGGACTGGAGGGAGACTCTGGCAGCTCCGGACTGGAGGGAGACTCTGGCAGCTCCGGACTGGAGGGAGACTCTGGCAGCTCCGGACTGGAGGGAGACTCTGGCAGCTCCGGACTGGAGGGAGACTCTGGAGCGTCCGGACTGGAGGGAGACTCTGGAGCGTCCGGACTGGAGGGAGACTCTGGAGCGTCCGGACTGGAGGGAGACTCTGGAGCGTCCGGACTGGAGGGAGACTCTGGAGCGTCCGGACTGGAGGGAGACTCTGGAGCGTCCGGACTGGAGGGAGACTCTGGCAGATCCGGACTGGAGGGACACACAGGATACTTGGTTCTGAGAACAGGCACAGTACTCACCAGGCTGGAGAGATCTACTGGAGGCCTGGTCCTTGGAGGAGGCACAGGATAGACCAGTACGTGGAGGCACACTGGAGGTCTCGAACTAAGGGCCTGAACAACCCGTGCTGGCTGGATGCTGATTTTAGCCCGGCACTTGCGGGGCGCAGGCACAGGTCGCACTGGGCTTTGCAGACCCACGGGAGACACAGTGCGTAGGGCTGGTGCCATATAACATGGACCGAGGAGATGCACTGCAGACCAGATGCGCTGAGCCGGCTTCATCCCTCCTGGCTCGTTGCCCACTCTAGCCCAGCCAATACGAGGAGCTGCGATGTAGCGCACCGGGCTAGGTATGCGCACTGGGGACACAGTGCACTTCACCACATAACACGGTGCCTGCCCGGTCACTCTCTCTCCACGGTCTCTCTCTCTCCACGGTAATCACAGGGAGTTGGCTCAGGTCTCCTACCTGACTTTGCCAATCTCCCCGTGTGCTCCTCCACCCCCAATAATATTTGGGGACTGCCTCTCGGGCTTCCTTGCCAGCCGTGTTCCCTCGTACCGCTGGTTCACCTCTCCTGCTGCCTCCGCTCTCCTGGCTGCCTCCACCTGTTCCCATGGGAGGCGATCCCTTCCAGCCAGGATCTCCTCCCATGTGTAGGATCCCTTCCTGTCCAGAATGCCCTCCCATGTCCATTCCTCCTTACCACACTGATTGGTCCTTCTGTGGTGGGTAGTTCTGTAACAGTTGTCGGCAGTGGAAAAAGGAGAGGACCAAGGTGTAGCGTGGTACATGATCATGATATTTTAATTACACTGAACACTAGAACAAAAATAACAAAAACGGATCGAACGAAACAGTCCTGTCTGTACAGAGACAGAGACAGAAAACAACTACCCACAACTCAAGGGCGAAACAAGGCTGCCTAAGTATGGTTCTCAATCAGAGACAACAATTGACAGCTGCCTCTGATTGGGAACCATACCAGGCCAAACACATAGAAATACAAACATAGAATGCCCATCCCAACTCACGCCCTGACCAACCTAAAATAGAGACATAAAAAAAGGAACCAAGGTCAGGACGTGACAGTAATGCTAGCTAGTAATTATGTGTGTTTGTATGAGAATGTACAGTATGTTAATATTGATACACATGCCGATTCTACTTACCTTTTTTGACCTGTTTAACCAGATTAACATTGTTTGTCATATGTTATTTTGTGCTGTCTTTACCTCTGTTAGGCGATGGTTGATAATGGCTTGTAATTGTTTGTCTCTTGTGCTTGTCTTTATTTTCTAAAAGGTTACTTGTAAAGGTGGGATAAAGTCACTATTATTCGAGTCACAAGAAAGACTGAAGTGACGAGGTCAAAGTCTCTAGTCGAGTCCCAAGTAAAATGGGTCAAGTTTCGAGTCAAGTCTAAGTCGTACATTCTAAGAGCAAGAGTCAAGACGAGTCACGTTTTTTCAAGTCAAGTCAAAATTTGACATGCAATGACTTGTTCAGCTACTGTCACGTTGGTATGAAGTGATTTGGGAGACAGGCGCAGGAATGCGTAATAGTTTGTTTTTTTATTAAGCCCAAATTACGGCAAGCCGTGGAAAGGCACGGGGACGAAGACCAAATAAACACGTAACAAAACACAGGGTAGAAACCCAAAAAAAGAGCTAAGAGTACCTCGAATAAATAACACACGCACACAATGATTAACACACGGGACGAGACAATCCACAATGGCACGAAAGCAGAGGTGGTACCAAGTCATTGTTTTACAAGTCACAAGTAAGTCTCAAATCTTAGCACTCAAGTCACAAGTCAAGTCAAGACCAACGAGTCTCAAGTCCTAAACTTTGAATTTCGAGTCCTAAACAAGTCATAATGTACTCTTCACCAAACATAATACCATTTCATATTTTTAATAAGAGTAATAGTTAGTATATTACATCTACGCAAATCATGAATGCTTTTAAAAAATATATACATTTACTTTCCAAATCAACTTTATTTTCAAGGAAATACATGGGTAGCCATGAGAAAGATCACCCCCCTCCCATAGCAATTGACTATCGCTATGGATCGCAATAAGGCAATGTAGGCTTGTATACAATCGCCTAACCTTAACAAACACACCCTTGTAAAAAAACATGAGAATTAAAAACAGGTTCAGCCCCTGGTTCGACAGTGATCTTGCAGAGTTACTCCACCTCAAGAATTGCATTTGGCGAAAGGCTCGGCACACACGTACTCAAGCTGGCTGGCTCTCGTTCAGGCAAATAAGAAGTAAGTGCACTAAGGCTATCAGGAATAGAGGTCGTCCGATTATGATTTTTCAATGCCCAAACCGATTATTAGAGGACCAAAAAAGCAGATACCGATTAATCTGACAATTTTTTTATATATATGTTTGTAGAAATGACAATTACAACAATACTGAATGAACAATGAACACTTTTATTTTAACTTAATATAATACATAAATAAAATATATTTAGTCTCAAATAAATAATGAAACATGTTCAATTTGGATTAAATAATGCAAAAACACAGTGTAAGAAGAAAGTAAAAGTTTAACGTTTTCACGCTACACGTTCCCCAAGGGCATGCAAAAATATTCTTAGAAATATTTAACCTCCACACATTAACAAGTCCAACAAGTCCAATAGCTCAAATGAAAGATAAACACCTTGTTCATCTACCCAGCGATTCAGATTTCTAAAATGTTTTACGGCGAAAACATAGCACATATGTATGTCAAACCACCACAAAGACACAGACGATATGTAGCCATTTTGTCGAACAAAAGATGCAATCACAAACGCAGGATTAACAGAAAAATAATTCACTAACCTTTTGAAAATCTTCATCAGATGACAGTAATAGGACATGTACATTTATGTTTTTTTAATATAATGCAATAATATGCAATTTATATCCATAAATCTCCGTAAATCTCCATAAATCTCAGAAAATGCTGAAAAATGTCAGGGGAAATTATAGATAGCTCCGCCAGATAACGCCAGATAACAGCAATACACATCATAAACTTTGACTAAATATACATGTTCTACATATAGTTAGAAAGATACACTGCTTCTTAATGCAATCGCTTTGTCACATTTATTTTTAACGTTACAGAAATCGTTCACTATTCAATAATCTGAGACGGCGCTCAGACATAAGCAATATTTCTCCGCTATGTTGGAGTCAAC
This sequence comes from Oncorhynchus masou masou, assembly GCF_036934945.1. Classification (NCBI taxonomy): domain Eukaryota; kingdom Metazoa; phylum Chordata; class Actinopteri; order Salmoniformes; family Salmonidae; genus Oncorhynchus; species Oncorhynchus masou. The sequence continues at coordinate 41,655,259 of NC_088216.1, read as the reverse complement.
AGAAACACAAAATTACAACATAAATATTCCCTTACCTTTGATGGTCTTCGATCAGAATGTAGTGGAAGGAGTCATACTTACCCAATACATCGTTTGGTTTCAAGTCGTGTGTCTTTGTATTAGCATATGCGACAAGTTCCAGCTGAAATGCATCCAAAATGAACGATTGCGCATCAAAACTTCAAAATTACATATTATATGTCGACTAAACTGGTCAAACTAAGTGCAGAATCAAGCTTTAGGATGTTATTAATGTACAAAACAATTCTCAATTCAATCTGACTTCTTCTCATGCAAGTTGGAACAAAGGGAGCTCTGTGCCCAACGCGCGCCTGAAAGCGCATGTATTTTCTCGAGACGCTCATTATTTTGCCTACCAAAGGGTCAAAGCTCGCGGGATTTGCACAATTAAACGCTCTAGAGGACATCTCGCAGAAGACATAGAAACTGTTCCCAGATCCATAGCTGGTTGGGAAGGGTGGGGCGATGACGTCAAAGTTGCCCCAACTTTCTGGATGACAAAACTAGTTTGGGAGATTGGCTGCCCTGTGAGTTCTTCTATACTTACATACATAATTCAAACATTTTTAGAAGCTTTAGAGTGTTTTCTATTCAATAATAATTATTATATGCATATATTAGCAATTTTGGACAGATTTCTTTTCAGTTTACTATGGGCATGCAATTCATCCAAAGGGGGCAGTATTGTCCCAAGCCAAAACAGGTTCCTTGCTCAGAACATGAGAACATATGAAAGCTGGTGGTTTAATATCCCTTGTTCTTCAATATTCCAGGTTAATTAAACCTCTTGATACTCCCGATCCCGGATCCGGGATCGTGAATAAAGCCTCAGGCTCATTAGCATAACGCAACGTTAACGATTTCTGAAAATCGCAAATAAAATGAAAATAATGCGCCTGCTCTCAAGCTTAGCCTTTTCTTAACAACACTGTCATCTCAGATTTTCAAAATATGCTTTTGAACCATAGCAAATCAATCATTTGTGTAAGAGTATTGCAAGCAAGCTTAGCATTTTGAGTAGCATTTAGCACGCAACATTTTCACAAAAACCAGATAACCAAATTATTAAAATCATTTACCTTTGAAGAGCTTCTGATGTTTTCAATGAGGAGACTCTCAGTTACATACCAAATGCGCAGTTTTTCCTGAAAGCGTCTGTGTGTAGGAGAAATCGTTCCGTTTTCTACATTGCGTCTGGCTACCGAAACGAACCGAAAATTCAGTGAGTCAACCCTTTCTGTCGTTTCCCCAAGGTGTCTGCAGCATTGTGACGTATTTGTGGGCAGATCATTGGAAGATTGACCATAAGAGACCACATTTACCAGGTGTCCGCCCGGTGTCCTGCGCCGAAATTGGTGCGCAAAAGTCACCTGCCAGTATTTTTCCATGCGATACAGAGAGGAAAGCAAGCTTCCACGAACTGCATATCAATGAAGAGATATGTGAAAAAACACCTTGAGGATTGATTCCAAACAACGTTTGCCATGTTTCGGTCGATATTATGTAGTTAATCCGGAAAAAGTTTTACGTTGTAGGTGACTGAATTTTCGGTTCGTTTCGGTAGCCAGACGCAATGTAGAAAACGGAACGATTTCTCCTACACACAGACGCTTTCAGGAAAAACTGCGCATTTGGTATGTAACTGAGAGTCTCCTCATTGAAAACATCAGAAGCTCTTCAAAGGTAAATGATTTTATTTATTTGGTTATCTGGTTTTTGTGAAAATGTTGCGTGCTAAATGCTACTCAAAATGCTATGCTAGCTTTGCATACTCTTACACAAATTAGTCAATTTCTATGGTTCAAAAGCATATTCTGAAAATCTGAGATGACAGTGTTGTTAAGAAAAGGCTAAGCTTGAGAGCAGACGCATTATTTTCATTTTATTTGCGATTTTCAGAAATCGTTAACGTTGCGTTATGCTAATGAGCCTGAGGCTTTAGTCACAAACCCAGATCCGGGATGGGGAGTTTCAAGAAGTTAATGTTGATGATGTGGTTGATACTGACAAGAAGCACATGGCCGAGCTCTTTAATCACCACTTCATTAAGTCAGGATTCCTATTTGACTCAGCCATGCCTCCTTGCCGGTCCAATATTTCCTCCTGATACTTGACCCAAAAAAAACATCAGGGTCAGATGATTTAGACCCTTTCTTCTTTCTTCTGCCCCTATAATCGCCAAGCCTATCTCTGACCTTTTCAACCCTTTCTGGGGAGGTTCCCATTGCTTGGAAGGCAGCCACGGTCCATCCTTTAATTAAATGAGGAGATCATTCTGATCCTAACTGTTATAGGCTATTTCTATTTTGCCCTGTTTATCAAAAGTGTTGGAAAAACTTGTCAATGATCAACTAATATGTTTTCTTGATGGCTATAGTATTCTCTCTGGTATGCAATCATGGTTTCTGCTCAGGTTATGGATGTGTCACTAAAATCTTAAAGGTCCTCAATGATGTCACCATTGCCCTTGATTCTAAGCAATGTTGTGCTGCTATTTTTATTGATCTGGCCAAAGCTTTTGACACGGTAGACCATTCCATTCTTGTGGACCGGCTAAGGGGTATTGGTGTCTCTGAGGGGTCTTTGGCCTGGTTTGCTAACTACCTCGGCTGTCTCAGCCACTGCCTATCACCAATGAAGTACCCCAAGGCTGGATCCTAGGCCGCATGCTCTTCTCAATTTACATCAACAACATAGCCCAGGTAGTAGGAAGCTCGCTCACCCATTTATATGCAAATGATACAGTCTTGTACTCAGCTGGCCCCTCCCCAGATTGTGTTACATTCTCTACAACAAAGCTTTCTTAGTGTCCAACAAGCTTTGTCTACCCTTAAAAACTTCTTAGGGCTGAGATCCCGCTAACGGGATTGATATTACAACAGCCAGTGAAAGTGCAGGGCGCCAAATTCAAAACAACAAAAATCCCATAATTAAATATCCTCAAACATGGAAGTATTTCACACCATTTTAAAGATACACTTCTTGTTAATCCCACCACAATGTCCAATTTCAAATAGGCTTTACGGCGAAAGCACCACAAACAATTATGTTAGGTCAGAGCCAAGTCACAGAAAAACACAGACATTTTTCCAGCCAAAGAGAGGAGTCACAAAAATCAGAAATGGAGAGAATTAATCACTAACCTTTGATAATCAACTTTCAGATGACACTCATAGGACACAATACATTTATGTTTTGTTCGATAAAGTTCATATTTATATCAAAAAATATCAGTATCCTTTGGCGCATTTTCAGTAGTTCCAAAAACATCCGGTGATTTTGCAGAGAGCCACATCAATTTACAGAAATTCTCATAATAAATGTTGATGAAAATACAAGTGTTATGCATGGACTTTAGATACACTTCTCCTTAATGCAATCGCTGTGTCAGATTTTAAAAAAGCTTTACGGAAAAAGCAAATCATGCAATAATCTGAGTACGACGCTCAGAGACCAAACCAGCCAAAGAAATATCCGCCATGTTGTGCAGTAAACAGAAGTCAGAAATAACATTATAAATATTCACTTAGCTTTGATGATCTTCATCAGAATGCACTCCCAGGAATCCCATTTCCACAATAAATGTTTGTTTTGTTCGATAATGTTCATAATTTATGTCCAAATAGCTACTTTTGTTAGCACGTGTTGTAAACAAATCCAACCTCACAAAGCGCGTTCACGAGGAGCAGACGAAATGTCAAAAAGTTCCGTTACAGTCCGTAGAAACATGTCCAACGATGTATAGAATCAATCTTTAGGATGTTTTTAATATAAATCTTCAATAATGTTCCAACCGGAGAATTCCTTTGTCTGTAGAAAAGCAATGGAACGCGAGCTACCTCTCACGTGAACGAGCGTCACGTGTTTGTGGCACTCTGCCAGACCACTGATTCAAAGAGCCGTTATGAGCCCCTCCTTTACAGTAGAAGCCTCAAACAGGTTTCTAAAGACTGTTGACATCTAGTGGAACCCTTAGGAAGTGCAACATGACCAATACCCCACTGTATCTTCAGTAGGGAATGAGTTGAAAAATGACCAACCTCAGATTTCCCACTTCCTGGTTGGATGTTTTCTCAGGTTTTTGCCTGCCTTATGAGTTCTGTTATACTCACAGACATCATTCAAACAATTTTAGAAACATCAGAGTGTTTTCTATCCAAATATACGAATACTATGCATATATTAGCAACTGGGACTGAGTAGCAGGCAGTTTACTCTGGGCACCTTATTCATCAAAGCTACTCAATACTGCTCCCAGCCATAAGAAGTTAACCTTGTTCTGAACACCTCCAAAAGAAAGATCATGTGGTTTGGTAAGAAGAATGCTCCTCTCCCCACAGGTGTGATTACTACCTCTGAGGGTTTAGAGCTTGAGTAAGTCACCTCATGCAAGTACTTGGTAGTATGGCTAAATGGTATACTGTCCTTCTCTCAGCACATATCAAAGCTGCAGGCTAAAGTTAAATGTAGACTTGTAATCGTTCACTTCAGTCCAGCTGCCAAACTAACCCTGATTCAGATGACCATCCTACCCATGCTAGATTATGGAGACAAAATGTATAGATCGGCAGGTAAGGGTGCTACCGAGCGGCTTGATGTTCTTTACCATTCGGACATCAGATTTGCCACCAATGGTCCTTGTAGGACACATGACTGTACTCTATACTCCTCTGTAAACTGGTCATCTCTGTATACCCGTCGCACAACACACTGGTTGATGCCTATTTATAAAACCCTCTTAGCCCTCACTCCCCCTATCTGAGATATCTACTGCAGCCCTCATCCTCCACACACAACACCAGTTCTGCCAGTCACATTCTGTTAAAGGTCCCCAAAGCACTCACATCCCTGGGTCTCTCCGCTTTTCAGTTCACTGCAGCTAGAGACTGGAATGAGCTGCAACAAACACTCAAACTGGACAGTTTGATCTCAATCTCTTCCTTCAAAGACTCAATCATAGACACTCCTACTGACAGTTGTAGCTGCTTTGCATGGTGTATTGTTGTCTCTACCTTCTTGTCCTTTGTGCTGTTGTCTGTGCCCAATAATGTTGGTACAATGGTGTGTTGCTACCATGCTGTTGTCATGTTGTGTTGCTACCATTCTGTGTTTTCATGTGTTGCTGCCTTGCTATGTTGTGTCTAAGGTCTCTCATTATGTAGTGTTGTCTTGTCTCTTGTCGTGATGTGTGTTTTTCCTATATTTATATATACTGTATACAATGCCGTTCAAAAGTTTGGGGTCACTTAGAAATGTCCTTGTTTTTGAAAGAAAACAACATTTTTGGTCCATTAAAATAACATCAAATTGGTCAGAAAAACAGTGTAAACACTGTTAATGTTGTAAATGACTATTTTAGCTGGAAACGGCTGATTTGGTATGGAATATCTACATAGGCATACTGAGGCCCATTATCAGCAACCATCACTCCTGTGTTCCAATGGTATGTTGTGTTAGCTAATCCAAGTTTATCATTTTAAAAGGCTAATTTATTATTAGAAAACACTTTTGCAATTATGTTAGCACAGCTGAAAACTGTTTTTTGATTAAAAAAGCAATAAAACTGACCTTCATTAAACTAGTTGAGTATCTGGAGCATCAGCATTTGTGGGTTCCATTACAGGCTCAAAATGGCCAGAAACAAAGAACTTTCTTCTGAAACTTGTCAGTCTATTCTTGTTCGGAGAAATGAAGGCTATTCCATGCGAGAAATTGCCAAGAAAGTGAAGATATCGTACAGCGCTGTGTACTACTGCCTTCAAAGAACAGTGCAAACTGTCTCTAACCAGAATAGAAAGCAGAGTGGTAGGCCCCGTTGCACAACTAAGCAAGAGGACAAGTACGTTAGAGTGTCTAGTTTTAGAAACAGACGCCTCACAAGTCCTCAACTGGCAGCTTCATTAAATAGTACCCGCAAACACGTCAAGAGTGAAGAGGCGACTCCGGGATGCTGGCCTTCTAGCCAGAGTTCCTCTGTCCAGTGTCTAATGTTCTTTTGCCTATCTTAATCTTTTATTTTTATTGGCCAGTCTGTGATATGGCTTTTTCTTTGCAACTCTGCCTAGAATGCCAGCATCCCGGAATCGCCTCTTCACTGTTGATGTTGAGACTGGTGTTTTTTGCGGGTACTATTTATGGCCTTTTACAGCTCGTTGAGTGCGGTCTTTGTGCCAGCGTCTGTTTGTGGTATGATTTGTTCTGACTATATTGGTTAAATAGTGTTATTCTATCATTTATGTATTCAAATAGCTACAGTCTTCTTCAAAACTGAACATGTCTAATTCAGAAGTGTCAGATAGAACCTTATGGCTGAAACCAGATTGACATTTCAGAGCCATAGCGTTCTATTAGGATTTTGATACTGTGTACTTTAGGTACTGTACCTTTAAGGTGAGGATCTTATGGGTTATGAATGAAGAATTCACTACAAAACAGTTCAGAGATCTGGGATGTGAAAACTTTAATGTTCAAAATCTCAGAACTATGCTTTGCACAAATATAACCTTATAGTCCTAAAGTCACAAAATATTTGTATTTTTATTGAGGCTACCAGACAGCCCTTTTCATTATTTTGTCTACAACACATTTGATGTAAAAATTAATTATAACAACAAATTCCACATGCAAGCTTCATACAAATGCAACTGATACATAGCATAAATCCAGTAGGCCTACGCTAGTAATATGTACTTTATGCCCCTATTGCTGGTGAGTTTGCAAAAGAAGCAGTTATTATTCTTGAAAGCCAAACAATTTTGGAAGCTGAATATGCATTTATGGCAATTCTCTCTCCCTACAATTTGACGTTTGCGCTGCACCCGATGCTATAGCTAGCTGTACAGCACATCAGTAATCTGTTCGCTTGCTCAGTGGTTCTTTTTGACCCACGACCCCAAAAAGGAGTGGATCAAAGCTTGCATGCACGCGCACACAGGGCGAACACGCAGGCATGGTTGCTGCGCAAATGTAACCTGTCATTCCATCCATAAACGGTGATGCATTTTCAAAACGCAAGATACAGAAATAAACTGCGTTTTAGACCTGCATTTTGAGCTGAGTCATTCATGTTAGCAGTCAATATCAACTAGGGATATCATGTCACATTGTCACTTTGGAGTCCAGAGCTAGCAGAATCATACAGGGTACATGTATGCAGCGGGGATGAAGTATCAGATGGAAAGCATGATCTGTCTGTAGCCTTTTCCTTCCTCACAAATATCGTAATTAATTCGCCAGACTATGTTTACATCTTCTATCCTATAATTATTGAAGGTAGTGCCATGTTACAGCTATAGCCAGTAGCGCCACCACTGAGGTATATGGACTAATTATAACTATCTGAAATATGAAGATGATCAATGGAATCACCAGGTAGCCTAATGTTCTGGCAAAGATGTAACAGATTGCTTTTTTAGTTTTTTTTCAGATAGTTTTTTACATCATTATTATTAACGTAGATAGACTACTCTGTTTTTGCCAGGAAACCCGGAGAATATTAAACAAGCGCTTTCTGGTCACTGATCTGCTGTATAGGTGAGCCCGCTTTTGCGCGCCAATGCTGATGACTGGTCATTGGTCAACAGTCAAGACTTGCAAATATTGGGTTCTGAAAAACACGCTAGAGCTGTGTTCGAATACTGATACTAACCACACTTCATACTAACCGCACTAAACATAATTTTGGGCGACGTAAATTACGTATGTAGTTCCGGGTTGGAGCGAGCGGTCGCATCTACACTTCGGTCCGCAGGTAGTATAACTTTTCATTACATTTTCATTACATTTCATTATAGTACAACGGTTTGATTTGTCTAATCTTAGCAATTTCTTCTTAGCTAGCTACATAGCCGTCTTTGAATCAAAGATAATTGCGTAATTATCGTATTTCGTCATCCTAACGTAGTCTACACTGCTATCTGCCCAGCAGCTAGCTATCGTCCACCGTCTACTAGCACTGTAGAAACTATTACACTCAACTGAACGACTCGATTAGTGTAGTGTTAGCTAGCTACATAGTTGTCTTTGCTGTCTTCGTATCCAAGATAATTGTGTAGTTTAGAGTGTGTAGACTTAGAGTGATTATCTTAATTTACCGAGGTTAGCTAGCCAGCTATTTGTCGTCATTAACGTAGGAGATACTGCTAGCTAGCTAGCCAACAGCTAGCCAACGTCTACCGAATTGAACTTCAACTACCCGGTCAACATTCCGCTTCGCTCCACAGGTAGCATCACATTTTCATTTCACTTCATTACAGTACAACGGTTTGATTTGTTTGATCGTAGCTAGCTAGCTACATAGCCGTCTTTGTATCTAAGACAATTGTGTAGTCTAGAGCGATTTTCTAGGTTAGCTAGCCAGCTATTGTCGTTCTTTTAACGTAACATTACGTAATCAACACTGCTAGCTAGCCAGCTAGCCAGCTAGCCCCCGAATAGCAGCACTGTAGAAACTATTACACTCGACGGAACGACTTGATTAGTGTAGTGTCAACAACGTAGCCACTGCCAGCTAGCCTACTCCAGCAGTACTGTATCATTTCAATCATTTTAGTCAATAAGATTCTTGCTACGTAAGCTTAAAACCTCTTGAAACTCCCCATCCCGGATCCGGGATTGTGACTAAGCCTCAGGCTCATTAGCATAACGCAACGTTAACGATTTCTGAAAATCGCAAATAAAATTAAAATAATGCGTTTGCTCTCAAGCTTAGCCTTTTCTTAACAACACTGTCATCTCAGATTTTCAAAATATGCTTTTGAACCATAGAAATTGACTAATTTGTGTAAGAGTATGCAAAGCTAGCATAGCATTTTGTGTAGCATGTAGCACGCAACATTTTCACAAAAGCCAGATAACCAAATAAATAAAATCATTTACCTTTGAAGAGCTTCTGATGTTTTCAATGAGGAGACTCCCAGCCACATACCAAATGCCCATTGTTTCCTGAAAGCGTCTGTGTGTAGGAGAAATCGTTCCGTTTTCTACATTGCACCTGGCTACCGAAACGAACCGAAAATGCAGTCACCTACAACGTGAAACTTTTTCCGGATTAACTACATAATATCGACCGAAACATGGCAAACGTTGTTTGGAATCAATCCTCAAGGTGTTTTTTCACATATCTCTTCATTGACATGCAGTTCGTGGAAGCTTGCTTCTCTCTCTGTGCCCCATGGAAAAATACTGGCAGGTGACTTTTGCGCACCAATTTCGGCGCAGGACACCGGGCGGACACGTGGTAAATGTGGTCTCTTATGGTCAATCTTCCAACGATCTGCCTACAAATACGTCACAATGCTGCAGACACCTTGGGGAAACGACAGAAAGGGCAGACTCATTCCTCTTGCGTTCACAGCCATATAAGGAGATCATGAAAGACAGAGCCTCAAAAATCCTTGTCATTTCCTGGATGCCAAGTCATCTTGGTTTTGCCTGAAGCTCACGTTAAAGGGCACGCACAGAGAAGATATTTGTATTTCTGGACACGTCAGAGTGTTTTCTTTCGAACAGTAGCAATTATATGCATAGTCGAGCATCTTTTTGTGACAAAATATCTTGTTTAAAACGGGAACGTTTTTCTTCCAAAAATGAAATAGCGCCACCATAAGTGTAAGAGGTTAACGTTCTGAACATTCGATAAGTGTAGTCCACTTGTCATTCCAATCTCCTTTGCATTAGCGTAGCCTCTTCTGTAGCCTGTCAACTATGTGTCTATCTATCCCTGTTCTCTCCTCTCTGCACAGACCATACAAATGCTCCACACCGCGTGGCCGCGGCCACCCTAATCTGGTGGTCCCAGCGCGCACGACCCACGTGGAGTTCCAGGTCTCCGGTAGCCTCTGGAACTGCCGATCTGCGGCCAACAAGGCAGAGTTCATCTCAGCCTATGCCTCCCTCCAGTCCCTCGACTTCTTGGCACTGACGGAAACATGGATCACCACAGACAACACTGCTACTCCTACTGCTCTCTCTTCGTCCGCCCACGTGTTCTCGCACACCCCGAGAGCTTCTGGTCAGCGGGGTGGTGGCACCGGGATCCTCATCTCTCCCAAGTGGTCAGTCTCTCTTTCTCCCCTTACCCCATCTGTCTATCGCCTCCTTTGAATTCCATGCTGTCACAGTTACCAGCCCTTTCAAGCTTAACATCCTTATCATTTATCGCCCTCCAGGTTCCCTCGGAGAGTTCATCAATGAGCTTGATGCCTTGATAAGCTCCTTTCCTGAGGACGGCTCACCTCTCACAGTCCTGGGCGACTTTAACCTCCCCACGTCTACCTTCGACTCATTCCTCTCTGCCTCCTTCTTTCCACTCCTCTCCTCTTTTGACCTCACCCTCTCACCTTCCCCCCTACTCACAAGGCAGGCAATACGCTCGACCTCATCTTTACTAGATGCTGTTCTTCCACTAACCTCATTGCAACTCCCCTCCAAGTCTCCGACCACTACCTTGTATCCTTTTCCCTCTCGCTCTCATCCAACACTTCCCACACTGCCCCTACTCGGATGGTATCGCGCCGTTCCAACCTTCGCTCTCTCTCCCCCGCTACTCTCTCCTCTTCCATCCTATCATCTCTTCCCTCTGCTCATACCTTCTCCAACCTATCTCCTGATTCTGCCTCCTCAACCCTCCTCTCTTCCCTTTCTGCATCCTTTGACTCTCTATGTCCCCTATCCTCCAGGCCGGCTCGGTCCTCCCCTCCCGCTCCGTGGCTCGACGACTCATTGCGAGCTCACAGAACAGTGCTCCGGGCAGCCGAGCGGAAATGGAGGAAAACTCGCCTCCCTGCGGACCTGGCATCCTTTCACTCCCTCCTCTCTACATTTTCCTCCTCTGTCTCTGCTGCTAAAGCCACTTTCTTCCACTCTAAATTCCAAGCATCTGCCTCTAACCCTAGGAAGCTCTTTGCCACCTTCTCCTCCCTCCTGAATCCTCCTCCCCCTCCCCCCTCCTCCCTCTCTGCAGATGACTTCGTCAACCATTTTGAAAAGAAGGTCGACGACATCCGATCCTCGTTTGCTAAGTCAAACGACACCGCTGGTTCTGCTCACACTGCCCTACCCTGTGCTCTGACCTCTTTCTCCCCTCTCTCTCCAGATGAAATCTCACTTCTTGTGACGGCCGGCCGCCCAACAACCTGCCCGCTTGACCCTATCCCCTCCTCTCTTCTCCAGACCATTTCCGGAGACCTTCTCCCTTACCTCACCTCGCTCATCAACTCATCCCTGACCGCTGGCTACGTCCCTTCCGTCTTCAAGAGAGCGAGAGTTGCACCCCTTCTGAAAAAACCTACACTCGATCCCTCCGATGTCAACAACTACAGACCAGTATCCCTTCTTTCTTTTCTCTCCAAAACTCTTGAACGTGCCGTCCTTGGCCAGCTCTCCCGCTATCTCTCTCAGAATGACCTTCTTGATCCAAATCAGTCAGGTTTCAAGACTAGTCATTCAACTGAGACTGCTCTTCTCTGTATCACGGAGGCGCTCCGCACTGCTAAAGCTAACTCTCTCTCCTCTGCTCTCATCCTTCTAGACCTATCGGCTGCCTTCGATACTGTGAACCATCAGATCCTCCTCTCCACCCTCTCCGAGTTGGGCATCTCCGGCGCGGCCCACGCTTGGATTGCGTCCTACCTGACAGGTCGCTCCTACCAGGTGGCGTGGCGAGAATCTGTCTCCTCGCCACGCGCTCTCACCACTGGTGTCCCCCAGGGCTCTGTTCTAGGCCCTCTCCTATTCTCGCTATACACCAAGTCACTTGGCTCTGTCATAACCTCACATGGTCTCTCCTATCATTGCTATGCAGACGACACACAATTAATCTTCTCCTTTCCCCCTTCTGATGACCAGGTGGCGAATCGCATCTCTGCATGTCTGGCAGACATATCAGTGTGGATGACGGATCACCACCTCAAGCTGAACCTCGGCAAGACGGAGCTGCTCTTCCTCCCGGGAAGGACTGCCCGTTCCATGATCTCGCCATCACGGTTGACAACTCCATTGTGTCCTCCTCCCAGAGCGATAAGAACCTTGGCGTGATCCTGGACAACACCCTGTCGTTCTCAACTAACATCAAGGCGGTGGCCCGTTCCTGTAGGTTCATGCTCTACAACATCCGCAGAGTACGACCCTGCCTCACACAGGAAGCGGCGCAGGTCCTAATCCAGGCACTTGTCATCTCCCGTCTGGATTACTGCAACTCGCTGTTGGCTGGGCTCCCTGCCTGTGCCATTAAACCCCTACAACTCATCCAGAACGCCGCAGCCCGTCTGGTGTTCAACCTTCCCAAGTTCTCTCACGTCACCCCGCTCCTCCGCTCTCTCCACTGGCTTCCAGTTGAAGCTCGCATCCGCTACAAGACCATGGTGCTTGCCTACGGAGCTGTGAGGGGAACGGCACCGCAGTACCTCCAGGCTCTGATCAGGCCCTACACCCAAACAAGGGCACTGCGTTCATCCACCTCTGGCCTGCTCGCCTCCCTACCATTGAGGAAGTACAGTTCCCGCTCAGCCCAGTCAAAACTGTTCGCTGCTCTGGCCCCCCAATGGTGGAACAAACTCCCTCACGACGCCAGGACAGCGGAGTCAATCACCACCTTCCGGAGACACCTGAAACCCCACCTCTTCAAGGAATACCTAGGATAGGATAAAGTAATCCTTCTCACCCCCCCTTAAATGATTTAGATGCACTATTGTAAAGTGGCTGTTCCACTGGATGTCAGAAGGTGAATTCACCAATTTGTAAGTCGCTCTGGATAAGAGCGTCTGCTAAATGACTTAAATGTCAATGTAAATGTATGCTTATTGGTCATAGAACGCATACTGGGTGTGTTCGTAAATTCACTCTGGAGTGCCAGAGGTCGGTCAGAATGCGCTCTGGGCATTCGTAAATTCAGAGCGTTGTCAGATTGTCTTTTTAGTATATTCAGACCGTTTCACTCTCAGAGCGTTCAGAGCGCACACTGGATGCTCTGGCCAACGAGTGGGTTGATCTGAACGTTCTGACGTCACAATAACAGTCAAGAACCCAAGCTAACTGGCTAATGTTGGCTAGCTTGCTAGCTACTTACAGACAGAAATGAGAGAACATCTCACAATATTTTACTCACCTTTGCAGAGCTGGTTAGTCTGTTTTATGTTATCCAGAGCATTGGTGACTAACTGTGCTGCTGGCAACAATTTAATTAAGCTGATTTGTTTATGGTTCAACTGGTGTTGAGAGTGTTCTGAAATTGGAGTATATGGCCAGAGTGAATTTACGAATGTACCCCAGTATGTCAAAAGTTCCCGGATGTCGTACTACATTCGACAAAATACGAAGTATACAAGCAGTGGACACTATTTACGTACTTTTAGAGCCCATAATGCAATTCTTCAGAAAATGGGTGTGGCTTCACAAAGTTTTCAGAGGAAGGTTGGATGGGACGCTGGTGGAAGTGGATGCTGAGTTGGAATTAAGCCAATTTGGTGAAGACCAATGTTCTGAATGGACAGCAATAGTATCAAAAACTGGAACAAAAAGGAAATAGTCTAAAATTGGAGTGGAGGATACGTGTGAAAATTATAATGAATCGCTTCTTGTTGGGATGCGTTTGTTGAGTAAGGATGCATACTGTATGTAGGAAACCCTTTTGAGGAGTCAAAAATTGTGAAGTTTGCACTTGGAAAAGTGGAGTCTGTCAGAGTGACCAGGAGTGGTCTTAATTGTATTTCTGAAGAGCAGAGGAAGATTTCAGTGGTCCTCAAAATAATCCGGACAACAGAAGTTTTGTGTTTTGAACTTCGGAGTAGAGCACCCATCAAAGGAGTCATTTCGGGTGATGACGGATGTTCAGGTTGAATACCTGAAGAAAATTCCTGGTGTGGTTGGTGCCCGGCGTTTGACCAACTGAGTGAATGGAGGAAAATGATCATGTCTGTCGGTCCTGTTGTTTTTTGATAAAGAAAAATACCTATGCATGTGAAGCTTGCTTATTTAAGATATGCCGTAAGAGCTTTCGTCCTCAAACAACTGCAGTGTAAGAATTGTAAAGGATTTGGACATGTGTGCAGACGAACAGAGTATAGTGCATTCGGAAAGTATTCAGACCCCTTGACATTTTCCATTTTTTTTACATTACAGCCTTATTCTATTATTATTATATATTTTTAAAATTTTACCCTGTTTTCTCCCCAATTTCATGGTATCCAATTGTTTAGTAGCTACTATCTTGTTTCATCGCTACAACTCCCGTACGGGCTCGGGAGAGACGAAGGTTGAAAGTCATGTGTCCTCCAATACACAACCCAACCAAGCCGCACTGCTTCTTAAAACCAGTTGCGACGAGCAAACCCGTATCCGGGAGCATAATCATAGCCTCAAATGCATTAGCATAACGCAAAGGACATAAATACCCCTAGAAACTTTTCCTATTCATGAAAATCGCAAATTAAATTAAATAAATATGTTCAAACACAAGCCTTTTGTTAACAACACTGTCATCTCAGATTTTCAAAATATGCGTTACAGCCAACGCTAGACAAGCATTTGTGTAAGTTTATCATGGCATAATGCTATGTTAGGCTCTGCTGGAAGCAGGCAACATTTTCATGAAAATAAGAAAAGCAACCAAATTAAATCATTTCCCTTTGAAGAACATTGGATGCTTTCACTCAGGAGACTCCCAGTTAGCAAATGTTCCTTTTTTCCAAAAATATTATTTTTTTGTAGGTGAAAAAGCTCTCGTTTCTTCACCATGCTTGGCTGAGAAATTGACCGAAAAATGCTACAACTATAATGCCAAACTTTTTTCAAAATTAGCTACATAATATCTACAGAAACACGGTAAACGTTGTTTAGGATCCATCCTCAAGGTGTTTTTAACAAATATATTCGATAATATATCCGTCGAGGCAGTTGGTTCCGCATGAGGCGGTTTCAAAAAATGCGGCACTTCCTGGTTGGATTTTTATCTGGGTTTCGCCTGTAACATCAGTTCTGTGGCACTCACAGACAATATCTTTGCAGTTTTGGAAACGTCAGAGTGTCTTCTTTCCAAAGCTGTCAATTATATGCATAGTCAAGCATCTTTTCGTGACAGAATATCTTGTTTAAAATGGGAACGTTTTTTTCATCCCAAAATTTAAATAGCGCCCCCTAAATCCAACTGGTTAACACAGCACGCATCCAACCCGGAAGCCAGCCGCACCAATGTGTCGGAGGAAACACTGTTCACCTGGCAACCTTGGTTAGCATGCACTTTGCCCGGCCCGCCACAGGAGTCGCTGGTGCGCGATGAGACAAGGATATCCCTACCGGCCAGCCCCTCCCTGACCCGGACGACGCTAGGTCAATTGTGCATTGCCCCACGGACCTCCCAGTTGCAGCCGGTTACGACAGAGCCTGGGCGCAAACCCAGAGTCTCTGGTGGCACAGCTGGCGCTGCAATACAGCGCCCTTAACCACTGCGCCACCCGGGAGGCCACAGCCTTATTCTAAAAGGGATTTAAAAAACAAATCCCTCATCAAACTACACACTGTACCCCATAATGACAAAGTGAAAACAGTTTTTTAGATTTAATAAAATCTAAAACCAAAATACAGAAATAACTTATTTACATGAGTATTCAGACCCTTTGCCACGAGACTTAAAATTGAGCTCAGGTGCAATGGAAACACGATGATCATCCTTGATTGGAGTCCACCATGTGATAAATACAATTGATTGAACATGATTTGGAAAGGCACACACCTGTCTATATAAGGTCACACAGTTTACAGTGCATGTCAGAGCAAAAATCAAGCCATGAGGTCGAAGGAATTGTCCGTAGAGCTCCGATACAGGATTGTGTCGAAGGATATCAAAACATTTCTTTAGCATTGAAGGTCCCCAAGATCACTGTGGCCTCCATCATTCTAAATCGGAAGAGGTTTAGAACCACCATGACTCTTCCTAGAGCTGGCTACTCTGCCAAACTGAGCAATCAGGGGAGAAGGGCCTTGGTCAGGGAGGTGACCAAGAACCCGATTGTGACTCTGAAAGAGCTCCAGAGTTCCTCTGTGGAGATGGTAGAATTTTCCAGAAGGACAACCATCTCTGCAGCACTCCACCAATCAGGCCTTTATGGTACAGTGGCCAGGCAGAAGCCACTTCTCAGTAAAAGGCCCATGACAGCCCACTTGGAGTTTGCCAAAATGCACCAAAATGACTCTCAGACCTGGCACCATCCCTACAGTGAAGCATGGTGGTGGCAGCATCATGCTGGGTTATGATGCTTTTCTGTGGCAGGGACTGGAAGACTAGTCAGGATTGAGGGAAAGATGAACAGAGCAAAGTACAGAGAGATCCCTGATGAAAACCTACTCAAGAGTGCTCAGGACCTCAGACTGTGGGTGAAGGTTCACCTTCCAACAGGACAACTATCCTAAGCACACAGACAAGACAATGCAGGTGTGACTTTGGGACATGTCCTTGAACGGCCCAGCCAGAACACGGATTTGAACCGGATTGAACATCTCTGGAGAGACCAGAAAATAGCTGTGCAGCAACACTCCCCATCCAACCTGACAGAGCTTCAGACGCTCTACAGAGACGAATGGGAGAAACTCCCCAAATACAGTGGGCCAAGCTTGTAGCGTCATACCCAAGAAGACTCTAGGCTGTAATTGCTTCCAAAGGTGTGTCACGCCCTGGTCGAAGTATTTTGTGTTTGTCTTCATTTATTTGGTCAGGCCAGGGTGAGGCATGGGTTTTTTTTATGTGGTGTGTTTGTATTGGGACTGTAGCTTAGTGGGGTGTTCTAGTTAAGTCTATGGCTGTCTGAAGTGGTTCTCAATCAGAGGCAGGTGTTTATCGTTGTCTCTGATTGGGAACCATATTTCGGCAGCCATATTCTTTGAGTGTTTCGTGGGTGATTGTCCTTAGTGTCCTGATGTCCTTGTTCTGTGTACAGGCTGTTTCGGTTTTCGTTACGTTCTTTGTTTTGTAGTGTTTGTAATTGAATCGTGTTTTACGTTTGTTTGTTAAACATGGATCGCAATCTACACGCCGCATTTTGGTCCGACTCTCCTTCCCACCTAGAAAGCCGTACCAAGGTGCTTCAACAAAGTACTAAGTAAAGAGTCTGAATACTTATGTAAATGTAATATTCCGGATAAAACAATATAAATTGCAAAACAATATAGTATAATCTGTTTTTGCTATGTCATTATGGGTTATTGGGTGTAGATTGATGAGGGAAAAATACAATTTAATCAAATTTAGAATAAGGCTGTAACGAAACAAAATATGGAGAGGGGGTCTGAATGCTTTCCGAATTCACTGTACTCTGTTTGTCTGCACATACTTGAACATGGCCAAATCCTTTACAATTCTTACACTGCAGTGGTTTGGAGACGAAACAAGTGATCCTAGTGAAGATATAGTAGTAGATGCACCAAAGCTTGTAGTACATGTTTGCTGCCAGACAAAAGAGGCCCTGTGTGTTAAAAAGGTGGCCACACCTTTGCCACAGTTATAAACTACAGCACATGTCTCAAAGAAGTCGAAGAAACTGGACATTTTTGTGGCTGCGGGATTTTAAATCTGAAGACTTTGAAGGGGTACTGGCACCGGAAGAGATCACATCTGTTTTATTCATTTATTTTCAACAGAAAAGTTGTTTGATTAAGTTTATTTTATTTAGTTATTGTTTATTTTTTGCTGGTTTCATTTTTTGGGAGAATCCTGTTTCCATCCTGCATAGTAGGGGTCAAAATGCACATTACATTGTGTTGATCGCCAATATACCATAGAAGAAGAAAAAGTCCAACGAGAACGGATATAAATGAATACCTTTAACTAATTATGACAAATGTTAAGAAATGTTGAGCAATGTAATAAAGTAATGACTTTTCAAATAAGTTACATTACGTTGGCTGACAAATTGTTAGCTATGCTAGCCTTAGTAATCGTATACCATATCATTACAGCAGTTGCTTCTATGTTACCTATCTACCTAACGTTAGTTGGCTACTAATATATCGAACTTGCCAGTACATGTATATTAACTATATGTTGTCTAACTAACTACCTGACGTTTATTGACTTGATTATTCATGTCATTCTTAGCTTAGCTAAGCGGTGTAGTCATTGTGCGTTCTCAATGGACATTGTTATTGAAGTCTTAAGATGTCGAGCTAGTAATTTCTTATGCTAACAAGCTAAGAAATTGCATAGCAACAGTATCAACTTCCGGTAGTAGCTCTAGTACAACTGAAAGGATACCGATCATTTACAGTATACTAAAATGAACTAATAGTATATAGTATGTAGTATACAGTATGTTAGTATGGGTATTCTAACACGGCTTAGATGTTTTTGAAATAAGAATTTTTGAAATAAGAATTTGATGCAAAGCCGTAGGCCTATGTTCGTGACCAGATCTAGAAGAGTCTGGTTGACTGGCGGATCTGGAAGAGTCTGGCTGACTGGCGGATCTGGAAGAGTCTGGTTGACTGGCAGATCTGGAAGAGTCCGGTTGACTGGCAGATCTGGAAGAGTCTGGTTGACTGGCAGATCTAGAAGAGTCTGGTTGACTGGCAGATCTGGAAGGGTCTGGCAGACTCGCGGATCTGGAAGAGTCTGGCTGACTGGCGGATCCTGGCAGACTGACGGGTCTGGCTGCTCCATGCTGACTGACAGCTCTGACATCTTCATGCTGACTGGCGGCTCTGGCTGCTCCATGCAGATTGGCAGCTCTGGCGGCTTCTTGCAGACTAGCAGCTCTGGCTGCTCCATGCAGACTGGCAGCTCCTTGCAGACTGGCAGATCCTTGCAGACTGACAGCTCCTTGCAGACTGACAGCTCCTTGCAGACTGGCAGCTCCTTGCAGACTGGCAGCTCCTTGCAGACTGACAGCTCCTTGCAGACTGACAGCTCCTTGCAGACTGACAGCTCCTTGCAGACTGGCAGCTCCTTGCAGACTGGCAGCTCCTTGCAGACTTGCAGCTCCATGCAGACTGGCAGCTCCATGCAGACTGGCAGCTCCGGCTGCTCCATGCAGAATGAAGCTCTGGCTGCGCTAAACAGGCAGGAGACTCCGGCAACGCTGTGGAGGCGGAAGGCTCTGGCAGCGCTGAACAGGCGGGAGACTCCGGCAGCGCAGGAGAGGAGAAAAGCTCGGGCAGCGCTGAACAGGCGGGAGACTCCGGCAGTGCAGGAGAGGAGGAAGGCTCCGGCAGCGCTGGAGAGGCGAGGCGCACTGTAGGCCTGATGCGTGGTGCTGGCACTGGTGGTACTGGGCTGAGGACACGCACAGGAAGCCTGGTGCGGGGAGCTGCCATCGGAGGACTGGTGTGTGAAGGTGGCACAGGATGGGCTAGACCGTGAAGGCTTACTGGAGATCTTGAGAGCAGTGCTGGCACAGGACGTGTAAGGCTAGGAAGGTGCACAGGAGGCCTGGTGCGTGAGGCTCGCACCATCTTAACCAGCCGACTAATACGCACCTCAGGATGAGTATGGAGCGCTGACCCAGGTGCCATCAAATCCCGACACGCTCCGTCGGGCGAATTCCATATTTAAAGCACCAACACAGCAACTCCCTCATTACTCTCTCCTCCAATTTCCCCAATTAACTCCTTCACAGTCTCTGTTTCGCTCACCTCCAACACCGGCTCTGGTTCTGGTCTCCTCCTTGGCTCCTCACGATAAACAGGGAGAGTTGGCTCAGGTCTGACTCCTGACTCTGCCACACTCTCCCTGAGCCCCCCCCCCCCAAGAAATTTTTGGGGCTGACTCTCGGGCTTCCATCCGCGTCGCCGCGCTGCTTCCTCATACCAGCGCCTCTCAGCTCTCACCGCCTCCAGTTCCTCTTTGGGGCGGCGATATTCTCCAGGCTGATCCCAGGGTCCTTCTCCGAACAATTTGTCCTCCCATGTCCATTCCTTCTTTTGTTGCTCCTGCTGTTGCTTTTGCCTGTTACCACGCCGCTTGGTCCTGTTGTGGTGGGTGATTCTGTAACGACGTTCTTCTGTTGAAGGAGGAGCGGACCAAAATGCTGCGTGGTGGTTACTCATGTTTATTAATGAAAATACGACTAGACATGAAATAACTGAATGTACAAAACAACAGACGGAACGTGAAAAACGATACAGCCTATCTGGTGAACATAAACATAGAGACAGGAACAATCACCCACGAAACACTCAAAGAATATGGCTGCCTAAATATGGTTCCCAATCAGAGACAATGATAATCACCTGACTCTGATTGAGAACCGCCTCAGGCAGCCATAGACTATGCTAGACACCCCACAAAACCCCAAGACAAAAACACACCACAATAACCCATGTCACACCCTGGCCTGACCAAATAAATGAAGATAAACATAATATATTTAGACCAGGGCGTGACAGGTAGGATAAATGTTGCCTAACAAAATATGTATGAAGAAAAAAATTATAAATAATTTCCCATTCAGTTTCACACTCGCGATCCCCCAAAACCTGCTCACTGCGCTAGCTCACTCGACCTGTGTTGATTGACAGTTGGTCTAATCAGGGGGCTGTGTGTGTTTCACTAGCCATTCAGGTTTTTTACAATTGCGATATTATCTCTGGCTTCTGGAGAGTAGTCTAATCCATGGAGACTCTGTGCCACAAAATGAGTGACAAAACTTCACAGATAATTTCAAGTCATCAGTCTCAAGTCAAAGTCGAATCCCGAGTCTTGAGGCTCCAAGTCGAAGTCAAGTCTCGAGTTATTTTATTTTATACCAAGTTGAGTCTCAAGTCATCAAATTTGTGACTCCAAGTCATGTAAGTCGAGTCCACACCTCTGGTTATGTACTGGAGAAATGTGGCTGCAACAAAAAAGAGGATCAGAAGACAGTCAAGTCAAGCTGAATAAAGACATGGCCTCAAAGGAATGAACAAAACAGAGTAAATACATAATTTTACTATGTTATCAATTTATTTTTTTTAAATTAAATAAAGTTTGTATAAGCTTATTATTTCTTGTTTTATGATATACAGTTGAAGTCGGAAGATTACACTTAGGTTGGAGTCATTAAAACTCGTTTTTCAACCGCTCCACAAATTTCTTGTTAACAAACTATAGTTTTGGCAAGTCGGTTAGGACATCTACTTTGTGCATGACACAAGTAATTTTTCCAACAATTGTTTACAGACAGATTATTTCACTTATAATTCACTGTCTCACAGTTCCAGTGGGTCAGAAGTTACCATACACTAAGTTGACTGTGCCTTTAAACAGCTTGGAAAAGTCCAGAAAATTATGTCATGGCTTTAGAAGCTTCTGCTAGGCTAATTGACATCATTTGAGTCAATTGGAGGTGTACCTGTGGATGTATTTCAAGACCTACCTTCAAACTCAGTGCCTCTTCGCTTGACATCATGGGAGAATCAAAAGAAATCTGCCAAGACCTCAGAAAAAAGTCTAGTTCATCCTTGGGAGCAATTTTCAAACGCCTGAAGGTGCCATACCTGAAGGTACCAAGTATAAATACCATGGGACCACGCAGCCGTCATACCGCTCAGGAAGGAGAGGCATTCTGTCTCCTAGAGATGAACGTACTTTGGTGCAAAAAGTGCAAATCAATCCCAGAACAAAAGCAAAGGACCTTGTGAAGATGCTGGAGGAACAGGTACAAAAGTATCTGTAGCCACAGTAAAATGAGTCCGATAACGATTTAACCTGAAAGGCCGCTCAGCAAGGAAGAAGCCACTGCTTCAAAACGTCATAAAAAGGCCAGACTACAGTTTGCAACTGCACATGGGGACAAAGATCGTACTTTTTGGAGAAATGTCCTCTGGTCTGATGAAACAAAAATAGAACTGTTTGGCCATAATGACCATTGTTATGTTTGGAGGAAAAAGGGGGAGGCTTGCAAACCGAAGAACACCATCCCAACTGTGAAGCACGGGGGTGGCAGCATCATGTTGTGGGGGTGTTTTGCTGCAGTAGGGACTGGTGCACTTCACAAAATAGATGGCTTCAAATTATGTGGTTGTATTGAAGCAAGATCACAAGACATGAGTCAGGAAGTTAAAGCTTGGTCGCAAACGGGTCTTCCAAATGGACGATGACCCCAAGCATACTTCAAAGTTGTGGCAAAATGGCTTAAAGACAACAAAGTCAAGGTATTGGAATGGTCATCACAAATCCCTGACCTCAATTCTATAGAACATTTGTGGGCAGAAATGAAAAAGCGTGTGCGAGCATGGAGGCCTACAAACCTGACTCAGTCTCACCAGCTCTGTCAGGAGGAATGGGCCAAAATTAACCCAACTTGTTGTCAGAAGCTTGTGGAAGGTTAAACAATTTGAAGGCAATGTTACCAAATACTAATTGAGTGGATGTAATCCTTACCCACTGGGAATGGGATGAAAGAAATAAAAGCTGAAATAAATCATTCTCTCTACTATTATTCTGACATTTCACATTCTTAAAATAAAGTGGTGGTCCTGCCTGACCTAAGACACAGAATCTTTACTAGGATTAAATGTCAGGAATTGTGAAAAACGGAGTTTAAATGTATTTGGCTAAGGTGTATGTAAACTTCCGACATCAACTGTAACTACAGTTAACATAAACTTGAGGAAATAACATGTGAACTACTCTAGACTACTCTAGCTGTGACACAGTAGTAAAACAAGAAGATGTCAATCGTGATTTTGAATAGGCGAACATTAGTAAATGTTTTCAATAGTAATTCAAAAGGGTTTATGTTGGAAATGAAAAACGATCAGGAGAAATTCAGTAGTGACACAGCACTAAACGCATAGATGGCACTGGCAGTAGGAATTCAATAGGAATTGAGTAGGCAAACACCAGTGTAGGCATTGTGTAGTAATTAAATAGTGAACATGTAGGATTTGTGCAGGTATGTGTAGGTTTTAAGTAGTAGATACACAAAGTTCAGTAGTTACACATTAGTCCTTAAGGGAGAATTATGTAGTGATTTGAGTAGGACGTAATGTAGTGTTCACCAGTAATGAAACGTCACAATTTATCGCTCATCACTTATTAAATTACTACATAAATCACTACTGGTTTACTACACATGTCAATAACAATCAAGTAGTAAAACCGGTAAGTTTTGTGTAGATCTTGAGTAGTAGTGATGAGTAGTTATTCAGTAGAACCTTTTCATGAGGGCAAACAAACCACACTGTGGAGATATCGCACTGAACTTGACTTTAAAGGTACAGTATTTTACACTTGAGCCGCCACAGCGTTTACTCTACACATCCACACCAAATGTGATCTCCTTGAATGTCGGAGACATTGCTTCAAAAGTGCGATGACGGCGCAGTGTGTTTGTTTGCATCGTATTATGTTTCATTCTGATATGACTATTTGTCAGACATTTATAACAAAATAAGAATTGTGGCTCAGAAAGACAAGCCTTCATGTGTTGCAGTTCGGTCCTAAATATAATCACAGCTCTTTGAAGGTCATCTAAGGCATGACATTCTGAAATGATCAGGGTCAACAAGTTGTCGTTGGTGATCTTTTCGGGGACATTACTTCTATTGTCCCTGTAAATGATCTGCTTTTTTAACTTTTTGATGACACCATAGGGGAGAATTACTTACAGATACAGTACTTTTCAAAGTCTGTATGCATTGATGTCATAACCCATTTCCTCCATGCCAGTCTTACTTTACCCCCCCCCCCCCGGATTTCCATGACTGGCATCATGGAAACAAACATGAGAGAGTATGCCAGCCTGTGTGCCGGCATGTAAGCCTCTCGTGAGAAGGAATCCTGTGTCAGCTGATAAGGGAGCTGTGAAGCAGGAGAGGGGTTTGTTGACCTCCTCATGTCACACCACTGAGATAGACTTGAAAACACCCACGCACCAATACACACTGACAAACTTAAACCTGTCA
This sequence comes from Oncorhynchus masou masou, assembly GCF_036934945.1. NCBI lineage: Eukaryota > Metazoa > Chordata > Actinopteri > Salmoniformes > Salmonidae > Oncorhynchus > Oncorhynchus masou. Next base: position 41,631,367 of record NC_088216.1, on the reverse strand, counting down.
CTGCTCTGGGACATCCATGCCACTTGTAGAGTGAGTGATGAGAACAACAAACAACAAAGGCTTCAAAATGAACCCCAACTTTGGTGACACTTTATTTGGATAGTCTCAAGTAGATGGTTTGTAGATGGCTTGTAGAATTGTCAGTAGATATTCAATAACTGTCAACAACAGTTCAACCAACTATCCACTAACCCTTATCCTCCTAACCCTAAACATAACCATTACCCTTATTGTAAACCTAACTCTAACTGTAAACGTAGCAAGCAGTTGCTTATCAACATATCGTTTGTTGAAAGTATGACCATTTATAGAACATCTATATGGGACTATCCAAATAAAGTGTGACTCTGACTTTTTCATCTAATGTCAGGGTCCAGTTATTGTTGGGGTTTTAGATAATGTTCTTGTACTGAATGAATTGGCCAGCTTTTGTAGCTCGGATGAAATAAAAGTTCATCCAAGGCATCACATTTCCATCCATGCCATGAGTCCCAAGGCAGGTAATCATAGATAGGCTATTTATCTTTGGATGACCACATTCTTGGTTGGAATGACACCAACAGATAACTTACTTGGATCATCTGTCCCAGATCACTTTCTTATACTTCCAGGTTAGGTTTTGGACCATCCAGGGCCGTGTTCAGATTACTGTATTGGACCCTGAAAAAAATACAACATTTTGACACATCATTAGGGTTCCCCCAGATCACTTTTCTGGACTTTCACAGTTAGTGAATGTTAGTTAGTCTATGTTGTCGAAAGACATACTTTTTCAACAACAACAAAAAAAATCTAAAAGTACCTTATACCCAGATTCAATATGTGAGGACACCCAAAGGGTATACTGATATTGTGCAGGTAGGATGCTTAGAAAAATAATTCAGGTTAGTGGTTTCCTCGCAATTAGCTAATTCTCTGAACCCTACTGGCCTTATCAGCTGGTTCTTGGCTAACCTTGCTCTTCCAGAGGCTGCAGTGACATTGACCACAGACCAGGAGATATGCACTGTTCTTACACCAGTCATTGGCCCAGTCCAAGATAACTATCACTGTTGATCTTTCTCTGTTGATCTTTCTCTTGCCATCATTGTTTTCAGTGCATTGAGTTAAATACCTATTTTCACTGTACTGTATCGAATTTGTCATATTTAAAAAAGAATGTTGGTAAGGTAAAATATATTAGGCATGATTATCCACCATAAAATGGGTATTTATTGTTTTCTTACCTTGGACACACCTGCAGCAGAAGTCCTGCTATAATACTCTGTGCACGCATCCATTTCTGCCTTTCATAATGTATCCACATCTGATATTTCATCTGAGAATTGAGGAGACTTTGGTGCTTGTCGTATTTGCCAATGACAATAAATACCCTCATGCTTCTTTTGTGCTCTGAACTGGAAAATCTATCTTGGGTGTGTCTAGAGAGAATAGAGAAGTTACGTTGCCAGGTATAATACAATCCGGCATTGTTCTGCTTAGTTTTGCATTGTTCTGCTTAGTCAGCTCTAGCTTCTCCTCCCAGGTCAAGACCCGAGCCTCTTATTCATAGAGTCTCATAGGACAAACTTGAATGAAAGGGGATGTCATAGGAGACTGATGTAAATGTGAGAGAATCTCTTAGCCAAGAGAGTGTGAAATATCAGAATTCCTACAGCAATAGGCGCACAATCCAGAGAATGTCATTATTGATTGAATGTCACTGCATTGCAGTCCTTACCAGTCTTGTGCTATATGACTCTTGATTTCAAAATACCAAAGTTACATAAGTACCAAAACATAACATTGTAATAACATTTGTAACAATAACTTAATTGCTGGGTGCAACAAAGCAACTACAAAACCTTTCCCATTTCCATTTGCAAAAGATACACACTTTGGACAGACATGTCAATTTCACAGTTTATTGTCCATTTTCATGAGAAAAGGTAATAAGAATGGGTGGCCAAATCCATATAATCTATCATCTATCCTCGATGGCCACACAATAATGTTGATATAGTCATTGCGAGTGATTTGTGTGTCCGCCTCCCCCCTACCTCGAGATCCACAAGATGACATGAGGTCCTATATACTGTATTGCTCCGTATATATACAGTATATAGTCATAGCATCTAATCACACCCTAACTCCAATTAGATTCATTAAAGCCGAGGTGTAAACATTATTTGAAAAGTGGTTCTATTTATGATAGCGATTTACAGAGTGTAAAAGGGCCGGTCATGGAGGCACTTATCTAATGTATGGATTTACAGACATTCCTTCACTCGGTTTCGGAGAAGAAGCCTCCTCTTGTTCCCTTTGGTTCCACAGAGCTCCCTGCTGCTCTGTTACATAACACTGTGGCCCATTATCATAGGGGCTTAGAAGCGGGGGTCCAACTTTCCCAGCAGCGCTGACTCTGCCAACGCACCACCCGCTATTTGTCACTGCCCTGGAGGGAGGAGGGCAGGTGTAGGAAGGTGAGGGGGATGACGTAAGGAGGTAAGGAGGGGAGATACAGTGCTTGGCATGTGGCAATATTTAGCTTCCCCTTCACAAGAACGCAATGCACACTCACAAACACACACACGCCACTCCTCCCTTCCCTCTTCTTTCTCTTCAATCTCCTCTATTTCAGTGACCAGGAATTCCTGACAGTCTTTCTCTTACCGGGTCACGTGGTGACCTTGTTTTGAATGAGGACTAAAGGACTAAATGTCCTTGTGAGAAGGCGGGAGAGAGTGGGGATAGTTGAGAGTGACAACAACAACAATAACAACACACTCTCTCTCACACACACACATTGGCTCTGGGAAGAAGAGAACAACACTCTACCAAGTTTAAAATAACCCAGCAACATCTATTTCAGGTTTGATTTGAGGTGGGAACACGTTCCAGCTCCAAGAACTTGAAACGACCTAAACGAAAAGGGAACAGGATGACTACAGGGACCTTGTAGTCATAGCAGATAATATTCTAATCTTTGGTGACTTTAATATTCACATGGAAAAGTCCACAGACCCACTCCAAAAGGCTTTCGGAGCCATCATCGACTCAGTGGGTTTTGTCCAACATGTCTCTGGACCCACTCACTGTTACAGTCATACTCTGGACCTAGTTTTGTCCCATGGAATAAATGTTGTGGATCTTAATGTTTTTCCTCATAATCCTGGACTATCGGACCACCATTTTATTACGTTTGCAATTGCAACAAATAATCTGCTCAGACCCCAACCAAGGAACATCAAAAGTTGTGCTATAAATTCACAGACAACACAAAGATTCCTTGATGTCCTTCCAGATTCCCTCTGTCTACCCAAGGACGCCAGAGGACAAAAATCAGTTAACCACCTAACTGAGGAACTCAATTTAACCTTGCGCAATACCCTAGATGCAGTTGCACCCCTAAAAACTAAAAACACTTATCATAAGAAACTAGCTCCCTGGTACAAAGAAAATACCAGAGCTCTGAAGCAAGCTTCCAGAAAATTGGAACGGAAATGGCACCACACCAAACTGGAAGTCTTCCGACTAGCTTGGAAAGACAGTACCGTGCAGTACCGAAGAGCCCTTACTGCTGCTCATCCTATTTTTCTAACTTAATTGAGGAAAATAAGAACAATACAAAATTCCTTTTTGATACTGTCGCAAAGCTAACTAAAAAGCAGCATTCCCCAAGAGAGGATGACTTTCACTTTAGCAGTGATAAATTCATGAACTTCTTTGAGGAAAAGATTATGATTATTAGAAAGCAAATTACGGACTCCTCTTTAAGTCTGCATATTCCTTCAAAGCTCAGTTGTCCTGAGTCTGCACAACTCTGCCAGGACCTAGGATCAAGAGAGACGCTCAAGTGTTGTAGTACTATATCTCTTGACACAATGATGAAAATAATCATGGCCTCTAAACCTTCAAGCTGCATACTGGACCCTATTCCAACTAAACTACTGAAAGAGCTGCTTCCTGTGCTTGGCCCACCTATGTTGAACATAATAAACGGCTCTCTATCCACCGGATGTGTATGATGTATACAAAATGCTTCAGTCTGGTTTTAGACCCCATCATAGCACCGAGACAGCACTTGTGAAGGTGGTAAATTACATTTTAATGGCATCAGACCGAGGCTCTGCATCTGTCCTCGTACTCCTTGACCTTAGTGCTGCTTTTGATACCATCGATCACCACATTCTTTTGGAGAGATTGGAAACCCAAATTGGTCTACACGGACAAGTTCTGGCCTGGTTTAGCTCTTATCTGTCGGAAAGATATCAGTTTGTCTCTGTGACTGGCTTGTCCTCTGACAAATCAACTGTAAATTTTGGTGTTCCTCAAGGTTCCGTTTTAGGACCACTATTGTTTTCACTATATATTTTACCTCTTGGGGATGTTATTCGAAAACATAATGTTAACTTTCACTGCTATGTGGATGACACACAGCTGTACATTTCAATGAAACATGGTGAAGCCCCAAAATTGCCCTTGCTAGAAGCATGTGTTTCAGACATAAGGAAGTGGATGGCTGCAAACTTTCTACTTTTAAACTCGGACAAAACAAAGATGCGTGTTTTAGGTCCCAAGAAACAAAGAGATCTTCTGTTGAATCTTACAATTAATCTTAATGGTTGTACAGTCGTCTCAAATAAAAATGTGAAGGACCTCGGCGTTACTCTGGACACTGATCTCTCTTTTGAAGAACATATCAAGACCATTTCAAGGACATCTTTTTTTCCATCTACGTAACATTGCAAAAATCAGAAACTTTCTGTCCAAAAATGATGCAGAAAAATTAATCCATGCTTTTGCCACTTCTAGGTTAGACTACTGCAATGCTCTTCTTTCCGGCTACCCGGATAAAGCATTAAATAAACTTCAGTTAGTGCTAAATACGGCTGCTAGAATCCTGACTAGAACCAAAAGATTTGATCATATTACTCCAGTGCTAGCCTCTCTACACTGGCTTCCTGTCAAAGCAAGGGCTGATTTCAAGGTTTTACTGCTAACCTACAAAGCATTACATGGGCTTGCTCCTACCTATCTCTCTGATTTGGTCCTGCCGTACATACCTACACGTACGCTACAGTTACAAGACGCAGGCCTCCTAATTGTCCCTAGAATTTCTAAGCAAACAGCTGGAGGCAGGGCTTTCTCCTGTAGAGCTCAATTTTTATGGAAAGGTCTGCCTACCCATGTCAGAGACGCAAACTCGGTCTCAACCTTTAAGTCTTTACTGAAGACTCATCTCTTCAGTGGGTCATATGATTGAGTGTAGTCTGGCCCGGGAGTGGGAAGGTGAACGGAAAGGCTCTGGAGCAACGAACCGCCCTTGCTGTCTCTGCCTGGCCGATTCCCCTCTTTCCACTGGGATTCTCTGCCTCTAACCCTATTACAGGGGCTGAGTCACTGGCTTACTGGGGCTCTCTCATGCCGTCCCTGGAAGGGGTGCGTCACCTGAGTGGGTTGATTCACTGATTTGGTCATCCTGTCTGGGTTGGCGCCCCCCCTTGGGTTGTGCCATGGCGGAGATCTTTGTGGGCTATACTCAGCCTTGTCGCAGGATGGTAAGTTGGTGGTTGAAGATATCCCTCTAGTGGTGTGGGGGCTATGCTTTGGCAAAGTGGGTGGGGTTATATCCTTCCTGTTTGGCCCTGTCCGGGGGTGTCCTCGGATAGGGCCACAGTGTCTCCTGACCCCTCCTGTCTCAGCCTCCAGTATTTATGCTGCAGTAGCTTATGTGTCGGGGGGCTAGGGTCAGTTTGTTATATCTGGAGTACTTCTCCTGTCCTATTCGGTGTCCTGTGTGAATCTAAGTGTGCATTCTCTAATTCTCTCCTTCTCTCTTTCTTTCTCTCTCACGGAGGACCTGAGCCCTAGGACCATGCCCCAGGACTACCTGACATGATGACTCCTTGCTGTCCCCAGTCCACCTGACCGTGCTGCTGCTCCAGTTTCAACTGTTCTGCCTTATTATTATTCGACCATGCTGGTCATTTATGAACATTTGAACATCTTGGCCATGTTCTGTTATAATCTCCACCCGGCACAGCCAGAAGAGGACTGGCCACCCCACATAGCCTGGTTCCTCTCTAGGAATCTTCCTAGGTTTTGGCCTTTCTAGGGAGTTTTTCCTAGCCACCATGCTTCTACACCTGCATTGCTTGCTGTTTGGGGTTTTAGGCTGGGTTTCTGTACAGCACTTTGAGATCAGCTGATGTACGAAGGGCTATATAAATAAATTTGATTTGAAGGCAGCACATGACATATGTACAGAAGCTAGTGTTTGCTGGGTCAATGCCTTGTAAAAACAGCACCACTGATGGCTCCTGCCCAAAGTCACCCTAGTGTGTGTGTGTGTGTGTGTGTGTGTGTGTGTGTGTGTGTGTGTGTGTGTGTGTGTGTGTGTGTGTGTGTGTGTGTGTGTGTGTGTGTGTGTGTGTGTGTGTGTGTGTGTGTGTGTGTGTGTGTGTGTGTATGTGAAGGGGAAGCTAAGTATCCTCATAGCAGGGGAGCCTTACAGAGCCTGGGTATGTTTCCTCAGATAGGGAACAAGGGTTATCCTCATATTACAGAACTAGGCCATGAGAGACAGGCTGTGGAACAATAGAACTCTGGAGTCATCAGAATTCTCCCTACAGGAAGAGTGAAATATTTCAGACAGTATTGAAATAACAATCCCAAAACCCTGCTGAGGCCATGAAATGTATGAATTGAGATGGATGGTCAATCCTTTACTCACCAGGTGCCTATCTTGATGGGGTTACTTGGCATGTATAAAGTCATTGCTTACCATGACATTTCTGTGCTTAGTGAAATGCAGAAATGCATAGACACATATAGTAAGTACATAGTGGTGGGGGAAAAATTGATACAGTTATATTATTTTTTACGATGTATCGTATCATTTTGACAATATCGCAATATTATTTTTGCACTAGTTGGCTGTACCTGCACCAAAACTCCTAAAAACTATTTTCCTTTATAGCTTGTTCTCCATCTTCTTTTTAAATAGGGAGCCCATTTGTTTCGATCACTTTTAAACTTGTTTTCCCATGGCTCTCTCTTGTCCCTCTGCAGCAGACATATGGTGTGCAATATGTTTGGAACGAATCGCAATAAAATCACAGTATCGAATCGCATACATATAAAATTGTGAGAATCGCAATATATATATATCGTATCGGCACCTACATATCATGATAATATCGTATTGTGAGGTCCCTGGCAATTCCCAGCCCTAGTACATAACATAGGATAAAGAATACTTTCTTATCCACTTACCTTCTTCCAGGTACAGACCTTTCAGAGCGGTCAGATTTCTTAAGGCCGGATTTATTACTGCGTGCACCAGCGCAAAGATTGAACCTGTTATTTCCAGAATGGAATAACAAAAAAACAGTATTTGGTTAAATGTTTTTTTCTCTCGATTTCTTCTCTTAACCTATATTTGACCCCTTTGTTCTATTGTAAAAAATGTACAGTATATATATTTCTTCAGACCAAATAACAGGTGTTCACTTTGTACCTGTACAAATTCTTTGTCAATATGACCACATGTGCCCTAAAACCCAAATCAAAGTTTGTCATTAAAAACAAAACTTAAAAGAGTGTCTGCAGATTGTTGAACCTACTCATCGGATAGCTTCAGCTCTCATGCTTCGCTTGCGTTGCTCCCGAAAGTGGAACTTCATATTGAAAAATGAGGTATGAGTGGAGTAGTGATTGCCAGTGGCTGCTGGCTGATTGGCTGTGAGTAGACTGTCCATCCCTCTCCAGAAACTCAAATTACCCCGAGTAAACTCATTTACGGTGCTAGCATTTCTAGCATGCTATTTTCTTGAAAGATGAACATATCAGAAATCATATTTTTATGCAATTTGGTTGGAATGACACTAACCCACATTCGCATCAGTGAACATTACTGGCTGTTTATTTTGGTGTAAAGTATCCCTTTAATGTTGCTCATCAACGTATCCTAGGGCTGGAAGAGACAGGATGTCAACATATTCCCTAAATACTGCACTACTTTTGAACATGTGAGCGCAGACTAGGGTGCCATTTCAAACGCAATCAAAGTCCTTGTGGTGCTGCTTCACTAGACAGAAAAGCGAGGAGCTATTTTGAGCAGGCTGCAAGGGTTTAAGGGGTGAAGGGGAGGTAAACAAAGGGGCATCAGCAGGCCACCCCGGATACAACTTCAAAGCATTCTTTCCCCATGAGTGTAGAGCTACCGAGGTTTAACCAGAGGGGGAAGGGTGAATCCTCTAATCCTCAAAACTGAAACTGTTGAGTGGGGATTGATTGATTGATTGACTTAATTGAAACTCTTTATTGCACTCATTTACCAAGTTAGCACTTTCCATTGGTCACCTTTGGGTCAAGGAACCTTCATTTCAAACTCATGTAATGCCATATAGATATGTTACAGTGACAAAACCACCTCTAAACAGTTCCACAATAATGTACAGTATTTGTGACAAACTATCTCACAGTTTTCCTTATTCATTGTTGTTCCTATGGCAGCTCAGATTGACGAATGTTATAGTGATTTCAATGTTGAAGAATAAGTGACTTTCAACATCTGTAAGAAAAAGGGTATATATACCGTATATACAGTATTTTTCCAGTATATAGTAATAGGACCAAGATTAGTGTTGGTATCAATAATAATATCAATATTAACTATACTTGGTTGTTTGTTGTGTGACAGTGAGTGGCAGGAGAATAGCCATCCTGTTGAGTGACCAGTAGCCCAGCTGCTAGCCATCACACCACCAAGAATCTCACCTTGGCCGTATACAGGCACTTCTCCCCCTCCCACCTCCCTCACACCTCTCTCTGTCACGCCTGCCAGTCGGTGTCTTTGAAGTGGAATGAACACGCGCACACATACACATACACAGGCACACACACACACACACACACACCTATGTCCCCCCTGACCCCCCTACAATTTGTGTCAACAATAAACAAGCTGTCACCCTCTGTTCCAAACACAGACGGTACACAACGTGACGCGTGACTGTGAGGTGAGGCTCCCATAATAGCTCCCTGATGCTATGGCTGTCACGCTCATTTCATCACAAATGCTTTCACTATACCATCTTTAGTTTCTGGACCTGGGCTGAGTTTCCCAAAGCCCTTTTAGCTCAACATGGTCTCATTAGAATATGTCAAAATAGTGACATTGAACCATGAATAGTACCAGTCAAAAGTTTGGACACAGCTACTCTTACAAGGGTTTTTTTTTTTTTTTTTTTTTTACAATCTTCTATGTTGTAGAATAATAGTGAAGACCACAAAACTATAAAATAACACATATGGAACCATGTCGTGTACTGTAGTGTGGGTAATGTTTTCCTGGCCCACGTTAATTCAGTCTGTTCTGGAAACAAAGGGGGGTCCGACACGCTACTGGGGGGGGTCCGACACGCTAGTTAATGAAGTGTATGTGTCGTTCACAACTAGGATGGGTAACACTTTATTTTAAAGGTTATTTTAAACGTCCGTAATAAACCATTTATAAGGCGTTTATAAATTGTGTGTTCACCATTTATTAATCATTACTCCCACATAAATAAACCATTTACTAACAATTACTAAAGTGTTTTTGCAGACCATGATCTAAAGTGAGTGCTATTTATACTTTATGAATAACTGATAAATGTTTTGAGGGACCAGTGTAATTTCTCACAAAAATATGGGCATGCCAATGGTAGACATCCCTGCTGTACCTGGTAAAATAACAAGCACACAACACAGGATGTGTAAGGAAACATGCTTCACGGTGGGAACTACACATGTGGAGATCATCCGTTCACCTACTCTACGTCTCACAAAGACATGGCGGTTGTAACCAAAAATCTCCAATTTGGACTCATCAGACCAAAGGACAGATATCCACCGGTCTAATGTCCATTGCCTGTGTTTCTTGGCCCAAGCAAGTAACTTCTTCTTATTTGTGTCCTTTAGTAGTGGTTTCTTTGCAGTAATTCAACCATGGAGGCCTGATTGATGCAGTCTCTTCTGAACAATTGATGTTGAGATGTGTCTGTTACTTGAACTCTGTGATGCATTTATTTGGGCAGCAATTTCTGAGCCTGGTAATTCTAATGAACTTATCCTCTGCAGAAGAGGTAACTCTGGGTCTTTCTTTCCTCTCCTCATGAGAGCCAGTTTCTTCATAGCGCTTGATGTTTTTGCGACTGCACTTGAAGAAACTTTCAATGTTCTTGACTGACCTTCATGTCTTAAAATAATGGTGGACTGTCATTTGTCTGTGCTTATTTGAGTTGTTCTTACCATAAAATAGACTTTGTCTTTTACCTAATAGGGCTATCGTCTGTATACCACCCATACCTTGCCACAACACAACTGATTGGCTCAAACGCATTCAAAAGGAAAGAAATTCCACAAATTAACTTTTAACAAGGCACACCTGTTAATTGAAATGCATTCCAGGTGATTACCTCATGAAACTGGTTGAGAGAATGCCAAGAGTGTGCAAAGCTGCCATCAAGGCAAAGGGTGGCTACTTTGTTTAACACTTTTATGGTTACTACATGATTCCATATGTGTTATTTCATAGTTTTGATGTCTTCACTATTATTGTACAATGTAAAAATAAAGTAAAACCCTGGAATGAGTAGGTGTGTCCAAACTTTTGTCTGGTACTGTATATCGTGTATGTAGACATTTTAGTGATACAGCACCTTCTTAAAGTATTCATACCCTTTGACTTATAATACTTTTTTTGTTACGGCCTGAATTCCAAATGGATTTAAATATATATATATTTCTCACTCATATACATACAATAGCCTATAATAACAAAGTGAAAACTTGTTTTTAGATATTTTTGCAAATGTATTGAAAATTAAATGCAGAAATATCTCAACAAAACACAACAAATTGTCGAATAAGTCAAGGGGTATGAATACATTCTGAAGGCACTGTATGTCATGTGTGGTGACATATTTCTTATACAGTATGTAACTATAATGACGTAGTAGTTATATGCGTAGCTAACATAAAGAGCTATTTCTCTCAACGACTCACACTCATGCAACTTGTAGATCAGCAAAGCAATTCATTAGAAACATTGTGTTTGTTCACGAAGAGTGACGTCAAACAACTATTTTATTATAGTGACTCTCTCTGTTCACGTGGGTTGTGGAGATAAATAATACACTGTGCCACATTAAGACTTTGAAAATCACCCCTGTTCTCCTTTTGTTGCTACCTGTTTTTATTCACTGAAGGGGCACGCTTATGGGTATTAGTAATTGTCCTGTTTTTTTCTCCATCTTACTCATTTCAGTCCTGCTTAAAATCAAGACATAACAATGAATTTGAAATGTAAAAACTGAAAATCATAATTCAAATATGAAAGGATAATGTTTCATAACATCTCTGTTTTTCAGGAAGTCTACTATTTCCCCCAGGCAACATTTGGGAGCCCCTGGAACTAGCCCCCTCTCCTCCTCAGATAGCATATGAACAGGTCATAAACCATGGCAAAAAAATAATAGAATTACAAGAAATTACCTGTAAAAAAATATATCTTAGCTTCATGGCAAAATGTGTAGAATAGCAGGAAATTAGCTTTCAAAATGTAAAATTCTTTCAGCCTCATTGCAAAATGTATCGAATCACATGAGATTCCAAATTATACTGCGTATTTTTCTCTCTGCCCCATGGTAATATGTGTAGAATTGTAGGAAATTAGCTTTAAATAAGCAACTTGGGCTCCCGAGTGGCACAGTGGTCTAAGGCACTGCATCTTAGTGCTAGAGGTGTCACTACAGACCCTGGTTCAATTCCAGGCTGTATCACAACCGGATGTGATTGAGAGTCCCACAGGGCGGTGCACAATTGGCCCAGCATTGTCCGGGTTTGGCCAGAGTAGGCCTTCATTGTAAATAACAATTTGTTCTTAACTGACTTGCCAAGTTAAATAAAGGTTCAATTAAAATAACTAAAAACCTTGCACAGACCTTGTGTGGGGTGGGGGGGGCTGCATGCACACACACAGCAATACTCAGAGCAAAGGGAGAATTTGGCATTGAGCTATTTGCTTTTTGACAGCCAAGAGGAGAGCGTTTATGACCTGGCCTGATAATGGACACAGGAATCTTAAGCCTCATACACACACGCTCGCACGCACAAGCACACACTCTCTCTCTCTCTCTCCCTCTCTCTTTCTCTCTCTCTCTCTCTCACACACACACACACACAGATTGGAGGAAAAGGAATCCTGTATGCAATGAGCCTTCTTCTGAGAACCAATCTGTATTCTTCAAGGATCATCAACACTGTTTCTCAAATAGAGAATACAAACTATTTCCTATTCAAATGATTGTGAATGTCAAAATTGCTACTAACAATCTCATAACTTTGCTCAAGAGCCAATGCTCAAACTCTAATGACTTGGTTTGAGAGTGTACTGCTGCATCCACATTATGGTAACTGAATGGTCACAGTTGTAATTATTGGAAGACACCGTGTACAGTGAAAAGATACAGTTGTCTTCTGATAAGTGCATTTCTGTGGAGTTCAGTTTTCCACGCTGTCACTGCCGTTCCAATTCCGTTGGTTTTAACAGGAGTCGACTGTAGGCTACTTAGTCAAAGGAAAAATACCACAATTGTTGTGAAGTACAATGGAGTATTATCATGTGTCCAATTATCATGATTATATCTAAAACAAATAGGGATAATATTGTATTTTCACAAAAGATTAGTTATTATACCTAAAACAAATAGGGAGTATGTTGTATTTTCATGAGAGACTAGTTAGTCACCGTTAGTGATCCCAATTTATTTAGTTTCTGTGAGGTGTTACTAAGCAACCAGTGTTGGCCTACTGTATGCTGACCTGTTTTGAAATATTAATCAATTCATTTTTCAAACCGCAAGATTTCATGCCCTACTTCTTCCCCTTGTTGTGTGTGTGTGTGTGTGTGTGTGTGTGTGTGTGTGTGTGTGTGTGTGTGTGTGTGTGTGTGTGTGTGTGTGTGTGTGTGTGTGTGTGTGTGTGTGTGTGTGTGTGTGTGTGTGTGTGTGTGTGTGTGTGTGTGTGTGTGTGTGTGTGTGTGTGTGTGTGTGTGAACTGCAGTCCATTAGATTAGGAAAACAAAAGGATCACAGGCAGTGTACACATGCATGTGTTTATCACGAGTGTTTCTTTGTGTTGCAGTATGTGGGACTGTGTGTGTGTGAGAGAGTGTGTGTGTGTGGGTACGTACGTATGTGCATATGTTTGTGTTCGTGTGACATGTTGTTGTGTACAGAATTCTATCATATCAGTCTAAAGAATAATTGAGAATTCTGGAGTTGGTGCCTTTTTTGGAAATGTGACATGAGTTAGCCATTGTAAAGATGGCCCATAGTGAGTGTGTGTCTGGATTCTATTTGGGGCTCTGTTTCGGCCAAACCAAGCATGACGGGTGTGGAGCGCACAAGGCTCTCAGAGCACCGGGGGTGATGCAACCTTTTCAACCCACTACCTTCTGGAATAGCTGACTGGTCATTTATATTGATTGATTGACAAAATGTAATTAGATAATTTAAAAAAATACACGTTCAGCCATTTAAATGTTGTTTTTTTTACCTTAATTTTACTTGGCAAGTCAGTTAAGAAAAAATCTTATTTTCAATGATGGCATAGGAACAGTGGGTTAACTGCCTGTTCAAGGGCAGAACGACAGATTTGTACCTTGTCAGCTCGGGGATTCGAACTTGCAACCTCTCAGTTACTAGTCCAACGCTCTAACCACTAGGCTACCCTGCCGCTCCGTGTCACTTGGGAGGTTACATCTCACATATGGTAAAAAATGTCAAACGTTATTTATGATAACAATGTCAGATTTGATACAGATTGGAGTGTACCTTATTCAGTGAGATTCTGATGGCAGCGCTGCATTGAGGCAAGATCGGTTAACTTTTTATGGCTGGGGGGAGTAGCTTGGGAGTAGCTTGGATGAATAAGGTGCCTAAAGTAAATAGCCTGCTCCTCAGTATCAGTTTCTAATATATGCATGTTATTATTAATATTGGATAGTAAACACTCTAAAGTTTCTAAAACTGCTTGAATGATGTCTGTGAGTATAACAGAACTCATATGGCAGGCAAACTCCTGAGTTGAAATCAAAACAGGGAGTCAGAAATCTGAGCTTTGTATGTATTCACCAGAGTCCCCAATGAAATCCCCTTGAGATATGAATGATGTTGCACTGCCTAGGGGTTCCACTAGATGTCAACCATCAATATAAATTATAATGAGACTTCTATGATGTTGTGGGAGTGAATGATAGCAGAATCAGTCAGGTGTCTGGCAGTCAGCCATTTTCTGATCATGTTTATTCCTCGTGGTAGTCACTTGCGTTGGAACTTTATTGAAGTTATATGTTAAAAACATCCTAATGATTGATTCTGTACTTATTTTGAAATGTTTCTTCGACCGGTAATATCACTTTTTGAAGTTTTTGTCCGATATAACACTGACCAGAATTAGCATTTGGATATGTATACAAAACGCGCTAACAAAAGAAGGTATTTGGACATAAATAACGGACATTTTCGACCACAACCAACATTTATTGTGGACCAGGGATTCCTGGAGTGCTTTCTGATGTAGATCATCAAAGGTAAGGGAATATTTATCATGTAATTTCTTGTTTATGTTGACGCCATCTTTGCGGCTGTGGTGTTTTTACTTCTAAGCGCTGTCTCAGATTATTACATGGGTTTCTTTTTCCGTAAAGTTAAAAAAAAATCTGACACAGTGGTTGCATTAAGGAGAGGTATATCTATAATTCCAGGTGTATAACTTGTATTATCATCTACATTTATGATGAGTATTTCTGTTGAATGATGTGGCTATGCAAGATCACTGGATGTTTTTGGAACTAGTGAATGTAACAAGCCAATGTAAACTCAGATTTTCTTATATAAATATGAACTTTATCAAACAAAACATGCATGTTTTGTGTAACATGAAGTCCTATGAGTGTCATCTGATGAAGACTATCAAAGGTTAGTGATTAATTTCATCTCTATTTGTGCTTTTTCTCTCTCTCTCTTTGGCTGGTAAAATTGGCTGTGTATTTTAGTGAGTTGTTGGTGACCTAGCATTATCGTTTGTTGTGCTTTCCCCGTAAATCCTATTTGAAATCGGACACTGTGGTGGGATTAACAACAAGACTACCTTGAAAACTATATAAAATACATGTATGTTTGAGGAATATTAATTATGAGATTTATGTTCTTTTGAATATGGCGCCCTGTACTTTCACTGGATGTTGTTATATCGGCTCCCGGTAACGGGATCTCAGCCATAAGAAGTTAAGTCGTTTTGACAAGAAATGTGACTGGTTAAGTAGTTTTGGCAAGAAATGTGATTGGCTAAGTAGCTTTGGCAAGAAATGTGATTGGTTAAGTGTTTAAAAAAAGGCTGGCCCTTATTTATCTCTTTGGTATTGCCCTTCTCTTTATGGTCCTTCGAGCCGGATCAGCTACTATTTTTCATTAAATGTTAAGTGTTAATGGTAAGGTTATAAAACAAACACCAAACAAAGATTTTAAACAGCAACCTTGTGTATGGTGCTTTGACTCAAACCAAGTTGTCCCTGTAGAGAGGTTGTTAGGGCACTAAAGAAGACACTAATGTTAACTGAGAGCCATACTGGCAGGTCGACCTTTAAACCCTAGTCTTCACCGTACGGCAATGTATAGTGTAATCCATCTCCTCTCATTCAAGGCTAAGGCAGAGTAGAGATGGGGCAAGGAACGGAGCTTATTGAATCAAAGAAGTGCCCTATCGAACCAAAGCAGTAACCAGGGCCTACATTCATAAAGCTCCTCATAGTGTTAAGTGCTGATCTAGGATCAGGTTCCCCTGTCTATATAATCTTCTTCATTTTGATCTATAAGGCGAAAGTGATCGTAAATCAGCAGTCCTATTCTGACGTGCTTAATGAATAGGGCCCAGGAGTTTCCAGAACGAGCTCAGACGTTAGTCTTCCTTTCATACCATGAAAAAACACATTCACATTCATCATTCAAACTTAGTTTCATTCATGAAATAAATGTTGTTTTGATTATTAAATAGATGGCATCACAGAAATGAGTGTTGCTTCGTCTTAACCCGGAAAAGACCGCACTCATTTTGATTGGACAGAACCCTAAAAGGATATCTCACCTCTGTATCTTTCCTTTCCTCTTTTATCTACCTTTCTCTCTTCATCTGTATACCCTCTCTCGTGAACCTCTTCCTCCCTTGTTCTTCTCTAAGGCCACAGTGGGCTGCTTTATCACTGTGAAATATTGACCAAGGAAAGAGAAGCCAGATGCAGAGCTGCTCTCTTTTTTTCAAGAGGCCAGAGAATGGGGGAATGGGAGCACAGGACAAAAACATGGCACAATGTGCCTGCCTGCTTTTACAAGGTGTAATGTATAGGGTCTCTCATGATTAGATCTGTCCCCACTATGAACTCCTGTTACATTACACATTTCCCCATGGAATGGAGAGAACATTTAGCAGTTATAAAGCAAACATCCTGAAATCATATGAATTTTTCCATAACTCATTATCATATCTGAGTGACTAACAAAATCAATAGGGTCCCCCTGGAGGTCGGGGCCCCTGTGAACAATACTTGCATGGCCAGTCAGTAATTAGGACGTGATTATACAAGGTTTAGATACTGTAGTTGGCTAGACTAATTTACTGAGCAATCTATAAAATGTTAGCTGACATGGGCTGAATGAGGGAATGTCAGTGACTGACATAACAAGTGTTAAACTGCTGATGGACTACCAAATTTAGAAATTACACCTTGTGTACTATTCCCACTGACTTATTGAAGAAGAAAAAACAGCAGTGTGTGTGTAGCTACGTCAAATAACACGTGTGTGTGTGTGTGTACACAATGCACAAATGCAAACACGCACATCTATGTGCACACACACACACGTATTTCATGTGTGTTATCGTATATACCCAATACACCACTTCAAACACAAAAATACACACACAAACACACACACACACTTTCATCCAGGAGCAGGTCTGTATGACAACTCTTACACATGTTTAGTAAACTCTGGTCACCCCTAATCTCTCTGCTCCACTTCTGTATCATAACAAATAACAACAAAAAACACCTTAAAACACACGCGTCTTTAGTGCCTTATACGCCTACATATTAATACAAACTTCAACTCCCATGAGGCCTCATTAGGGCTCTCTCTACAGGGTTGATTAGGACAGAATGGGTCTCTCTCTCTGGACCCTATGGGCCCTGGACAAAGTAGTGCACTTAATAGGGAATAGGGTGCCATTGGGGACACATTTTCTCTCTCACTGTATTCTGAACTACACTACCTCAGCCAGAGCCTCAGAGGAATAAAGACCCATTGTCCCAGACCCGCTTTGCCCCCCCTGTTTCCCTTCACTGTGTCACTGTCTATTCCTCAAGCGCTGTACTGTCACAACAAGGCCCAATCCCAAATGGTCCTGGTTCACCAAGCCTGGGAATTTGGCACGTATACTCTCCAGAACCTCGACTACAGTCCCTCCGTCTAGCTAGTGCTAGGCGGCAACGCTAACTGGGTTAGGGGCAAAATAGGTCACTCTGGGAACTAAAACAAAGTTCTGTTTTGTGAGGAACGGATGCGGTGGTTGGAACTCATCTCACCAATACACACAGTCATTTAGGGAAGCAAAGGATAGCTTTTTCAAACAGACATTTGCATACTATAGCTCTAACTCCAAAAAGCTTTGGGACACTAGGTGTCAAGAGTGTCTGATCTCCAATATTACAACCACACTTATAGACCACCATTGGGGGTTTCTTGAAGTGGTGTGCAATTTTTTGGTCTGATTGCAGAATATCCCAGTGCTTTCTCAGGATTGCTTTCATTTTCTCTGAACCCTTGGTGTACTTAGTGCAAAAAAAGGTTGCGTTTTTTGGTGAGATCTGTTTGGTGTGATCTGACATGCCCCCTGAGCCCACTCAGACACTCTTGACACCTATCCCAAATGGAAACTACAAATGTTGCTCATGCATACAGTGCAATAGCACTTTCAAAATGTCTTTCTTCAGACACCCACATACAGGTCGAAAGATCCCTGTTAGGGGTATCATCTCATGCAAGACCAAGGAAGTAATCTATCTCATCACCTGTTCATGTGGAAAACCCTATGGAGGAGAATCGAAAAGACAATTAAAACAACGCATAGCTGAACACCGCAGCTCAATCAGGTGTAAGAACATTGATTATCCGGTAGCAGCTCACTTTGCTGAAGCTAACCATCCCATCTCCTCCCTCAAATACACAGGCATTGAGCATGTTGCTCTGCCAAGGAGAGGAGGTAACATCGAGATCCTACTACTACAAAGGGATGCTTACTGGATATCCTATCTAAAAACATTGACCCCTAGTGGTCTTAATATTGACAGTTATCTCAGGCCATTCTTATGATCACATTTCCCTTTATGAATTGAAAAAATATGTTTACAGCTTATTAGGATACACCTAATATGTTCCCCCTGTTGATGATGCTCATTATGTATTAAGGTTGAACCAAAATATTAGATGGAACAAAAATGAAATACGAGATCATTATGTGAAATTGAATGAAACAATAATGTATGTTGATGCTAATATGATGTATAATATTCCATTATGTTTCTATATGATAACAATAGCGTAATATATTTAATATGCCATATACAATTTTTTTTAACAGTTTCACTAATTAATTAACTTAATCATTATGACGCACCCCTCACTACTGTCATTGGTTACACTAATTGCACTGTGTGTCTACATAACCTGGATCAAGTAGTCATGACATTACCCTGAGGAAGGCACAGTGATGCCGAAATGTTGGTAAATACCCATTAAATTGCTGGGAGATTATGAATGGAGTGTGCGATTTTCTTTATTTTGTTTGTTTATAGTCTCTATGGGGATGCCACAGGGTTCAATTCTCGGGCCGACTCTTTTCTCTGTATATATCAACGATGTCGCTCTTGCTGCTGGTGATTCCTTGATCCACCTTTACGCAGACGACACCATTCTGTATACATCTGGCCCTTCTTTGGACAATATGTTAACAAACCTCCAAACAAGCTTCAATGCCATACAACACTCCTTCCGTGGCCTCAAACTGCTCTTAAACGCTAGTAAAACTAATTGCATGCTCTTCAACCGATCGCTGCCCGCACCTGCCCGCATCACTACTCTGGACGGTTCTGACTCAGAATATGTGGACAACTATAAATACCTAGGTGTCTGGCTAGACTGTAAACTCTCCTTCCAGATTCACATTAAGCATCTCCAATCCACAATTAAATCTAGAATCGGCTTCCTATTTCGCAACAAAGCCTCCTTCACTCATGCTGCCAAACATACCCTCGTAAAACGGACTATCCTACCAATCCTCGATGATGTAATTTACCAAATAGCCTCCAACACTATACTCAGCAAAGTGGATGCAGTCTATCACAGTGCCATCCGTTTTGTCACCAAAGCCCCATATACTACCCACCACTGCGACTTGTATGCTCTCATCGGCTGGCGCTACATATTCATCTCCAGACCCACTGGCTTCAGGTCATCTATACGTCTTTGCTAGGTAAAGCTCAGCCTTATCTCAGCTCACTGGTCACCATAACAACCCCCACCTGTAGCACACGCTCCAACAGGTATATCTCACTGGTCATCCCCAAAGCCAACACCTCCTTTGGCAGCCTTTCCTTCCAGTTCTCTGCTGCCAATGATTGGAACAAATTGCAAAAATCACTGAAGTTGGAGACTTATTTCTCCCTCACTAACTTTAAGCATCAGCTATCTGAGCAGCTTACCGATCGCTCCAGCTGTACACAGCCCATCTGTAAATAGCCCATATTGTTTTTAATTACTTTTTTGCTCTTTGCACACCAGTATTTCTATTTGCACATCATCATTTACACATCTATCACTCTAATTTGCTAAATTTGCTAAATTGTAATTACTTCGCTACTATGGCCTATTTATTGCCTTACCTCCTTACTCCATTTCCACACACTGTATATAGATTTTTATATTGTGTTATTGACTGTACGTTTGTTTATGTGTAACTCTGTGTTGTTGCTTTTTGTAGCACTGCTTTGCTTTATCTTGGCAAGGTCGCAGTTGTAAATGAGAACTTTTTCTCAACTGGCCTACCTGGTTAAATAAAGGTGAAATAAAACAAATATAAATAAAAAAATAGGAATTGCGGACATAAGGGTCAAACCCTAGGATCAAGGGTCAAGTAAAACAATATAGGACAGAATCACTGCAGTACTTACTATATACTTTGCTTTTAAGAATCGTCTGGTTTCAAAAATCTAATTGTCATAATAGGAGTGCACTGAAAAGGTTGTTTCACTAACAATAGACTCTCTCATCTAACTCGCTCACTCACTCATCTTTGCTGGCCCCTTGGAGCGTAACGCCTCGACATTTGGCTCTCCACACTGTCCTGTCCTGGCCCAGGTCCCAGGCTGATGAGTTAGAGGACCTAGATACTCTATAGTGTGGCCACTCAGGAGATGCGCTACTTATGTAACGATGGTTCCGGAGGTGGGTTGGATCTAGCTGTCCATGTGCACCTGCAACTGGCCGTGAGGCGGTAGAAGGTGAGCGCCGACTGCCACCGCAGTGAGGCCCCGGTGTTCGCACCAGGGGACCGGGTTTGGCTCTCTACCGAAAACCTACCCCTCCACCTGCCCTGCCGGAAGCTGGACCCGCGGTTCGTGGGGCCATTCAAAGTCCTGAGGAGACTGAACGAGGTATGCTACAGGTTAAAGCTTTCCCCAGATTACCGGATTAAACCCTCGTTTTCATGTGTCTCTCCTCAGACCTGTGGGGGCTGGTCCACTCCAGGAGTCGGAGGTGTGGGAGGTTCCTCCGCCCCCTCTGGACATCGAGGGGGCCCCGGCATATGTGGTTTGAGCTATCCTGGACTCGAGGCGTCGGGCGAAGAGCCTTCAGTACCTCGTGGAGTGGGAAGGGTACGGTCCGGAGAAGAGGTGCTGGGTGCTGGTGGAGGACATCTTGGACCCTTCAGTGCTGCGGGAGTTCCACCAACTCCATCCGGATTGCCCTGCGCCTCGTGCTCCGGGTCGTCCCCGAGGTCGTTGCTTGAGCTGCGCGTCAAGGGGTGGTACTGTCACGACTTCCGCCGAAGTCGGTCCCTTTCCTTGTTCGGGCGGCGTTCGTGAGGGCGACGTCACCGGCCATCTAGCCATCGCCGATCCACTTTTCATTTTCCATTTGTTTTGTCTTGTCTTACATACCTGGTTTCAATCCTCCAATTACTTATTCATTATTTAACCCTCTGTTCCCCCATGTTTGTTTGTGAGTGGTTGTTTGTTGTAGTGCGGTCTGTTATAGTGGCCTTGGTTTGATTGACATGTATTGTGTATTATTGTTGAGTAAATTGCTTTCATTACTTATATCTGCTGTCCTGCGCCTGACTCATCTGCACCAGCTACACACAGACGCATTACATCATCATCTGTATCATTGTTGTCATCTTTATGTAAGTATGAAATAAATGAGGGGAGTGATATTCAAGAAACACATATAAGAAGCTGCTAAATTGAACCACAATGCCTTGCAAAATATGACTTTGCATGATTCAAAATATTGTATAGGCCTATGTAGCACAATGTTTATGTATTTCTCCCATGTTTTTATCCAGCTAATATTTTAGTTCATTTCTCAGGTTGTGATGCCCTTTTCACACTGATTTCGTGTGGGCCTGGTGTGTGTGTTTGTTTCAGTTACACAACTCTAACTGCATATGCTTGAAACAAGCTAGGTTCTGGGAATAGGCCTGGGGGGAAAAGGAGCGTTACAAGGGAAAATCTTACACACTCTTGGCCTCAATTTCAAAACAGACCCTGTGCACACAGTAACTTACTCGACTAGAAGCACCACCATTGAAACACGAGTCCAGGTAAAGGTAGATGCTATTCTAAAAATGTAAGTGAAAAACGATTTCACAAAGATCTATAATTGTACAATCCTGAGAAAGTCAATTTACAGCACAGTTATGAACTACATAGTTAATCAAATCTGCGATTAATTCAACAGTTTTAATTAATGAAGGCTTAATGAAGGCTTATAACATAGGTTATGTGAAAGAAAATAGAGAAATACTGTAGTAAGAAAAAGGAGAGGAATAGCAAAGAATAGCATAGTAGCTCACAATGAATCAGTGGTGGGGTGATACTTTGCTATTGTTCGAACTGCAGTTTGACCCTTTAATATTAAGGGTTGCATATTCTTTTGACATAGGCATATGATTCCATATGCACTGTATATCTGCTGAAATAAACATTACTTATCAAAGCAGTAAGGGGCAGTTTTATGTAACCTGTTAACTAGTTATCAAAGGCTTATTCGGGGATCATTTCAATGTCTGCCACATGGTATCTTTCTGATAACTGTTATTATTTCAAATCAATTTGTGTGCCAAATACAACAGGTGTAGACCTTAGTGTGAATTATTTGATTACTACAAGCCCTTAAGCTTCTTTGGGTTAGGGGGCAGTATTTGCACGAACGGATGAAAAGCGTGCCCAGTGTAAAATGCCTGCTACTCAGGCCCAGATGCAAGGATATGCATATATATATATATATATATATATATATATATATTTTAACAGTTTTATATATATAGTAGATTTGGATAGACAACACTCTGAAGTTTCTAAAACTGTTTGAATGATGTCTGTGAGTATAACAGAACTCATATGGCAGGCAAAAACACAAAATAAAATCCAACCAATAAGTGGGAAATCTGAGGTTTGTAGGTTTTCAAGTCTTAGCCTATGAGCATTGTACTCAGATTATTCCATTGTGTGCTTTTTCTGTAAAGCTTTTTTGAAATCTGACACAGCGGTTGCATTAAGGGGAAGTATATATTTAATTCCATGCGTAACAGTTGCATTTTCATCAACATTTATTTCTGTAAATTGATGTGGATCTCTGCACTTTCACCTGATGTTTTGGAGGCAAAACATAACGACGCGCCAATGTAAACAGAGCTTTTTTGATATAAATATGAACTTCATCGAACAAAACATACATGTATTGTGTAACATGAAGTCCTATGAGTGCCATCAAATGAAGATCATCAAAGGTTAGTGATTAATTTTATCTCTATTTCTGCCTTTTGTGACTCCTCTCTTTGGCTAGAAAAATGTGACTAGGTACTGACCTAACATAATCACATGGTATGCTTTTGTCGTAAAACCTTTTTGAAGTTGGACACTGTGGTGGGATTAACAACAGGTTTATCTTTTAAAATGGTGTATAATACATGTATGTTTGAGGAATTTTAATTATGAGATTTCTGTTGTTTGAATTTGGCGCCCTGCACTTTCACTGGATGTTGGTCAGGTGGGACGTTAGTGTCTCACGTACCCCAGAGAGGTTAACCAATTTCTTTTCACCTTTATTTAACCAGGTAGGCTATTTGAGAACAAGTTCTCATTTGCAACTGCGACCTGGCCAAGATAAAGCAAAGTGTTTGATACATACAACAACATAGAGTTACACATGGAATAAACAAACATACGGTCAATAATACATTAGAAAAAGTCTATATACAGTATGTGCAAATGAGGTAGGATAAGGGATGTAGTAAGGCAATAAATAGGCCATGATGGCGAAGTAATTGCAATATAGCAATTAAACACTTGAATGGTAGATGTGCAGAAGATGAATGTGCAAGTAGAGATACTGGGGTGAAAAGGAGCAAGATAAATACATAAATACAGTATGGGAATTATGTAGTTGGATGGGCTATTAATAGGTGGGCTATGTACAGGTGCAGTGATCTGTGAGCTGCTCTGACAGCTGGTGATTAAAGCTAGTGAGGGAGATATGAGTCTCCAGCTTCAGTGATTTTTGCAGTTCGTTCCAGTCATTGGCAGCAGAGAACTGGAAGGAAAGGTGGCAAAAGGAAGAATTGGCTTTGGCGGTGACCAGTGAGATATACCTGCTGGAGCGCATGCTATGGGTGGATGCTGCTATGGTGACCAGTGAGCTGACATGAGGCGGGGCTTTACTTAGCAGAGACTTGTAGATGACCTGGAGCCAGTTAGTTTGGCGACGCGTATGAAGCGAGGGCCAGCCAACAATAGCATACAGGTTGCGGTGGTGGGTGACAAAAAAACTGTTCCCGTTTTAAACAAGATATTTTGTCACAAAAAGATGCTCGACTATGCATATAATTGCTACTGTTCGAAAGAAAACACTCTGACGTGTCCAGAAATACAAATATCTTCTCTGTGCGTGCCCTTTAACGTGAGCTTCAGGCAAAACCAAGATGACTTGGCATCCAGGAAATGACAAGGATTTTTGAGGCTCTGTCTTTCATGATCTCCTTATATGGCTGTGAACGCAAGAGGAATGAGTCTGCCCTTTCTGTCGTTTCCCCAAGGTGTCTGCAGCATTGTGACATCATTTGTAGGCAGATCATTGGAAGATTGACCATAAGAGACCACATTTACCACGTGTCCGCCCGGTGTCCTGCAAGGCGAGGCAAATTGGTGCGCAAAAAGTCACCTGCCAGTATTTTTCCATGGGGCACAGAGAGAGAAGCGGTTATGAATCATTTAGGAACTGCATGTCAATGAAGAGATATGTGAAAAAAGCTTGAGGATTGATTCCAAACAACTGTTTGCCATGTTTCAAAGACCGATATTATGTAGTTAATCCGGAAAAGGTTTCACGTTGAAGGTGACTGCAGCTTTCGGTTGAACAGGGTAGTAATAGGGGTTTTCGGCAGATAATTTTAGAAAGAGAGGGTCCAGATTATCTAGCCCGTCTGATTTGTAGGGATCCAGATTTTAGCTCTTTCAGAACATCAGCTATCTGGATTTGGGTGAAGAAGGCGCAATGTAGAAAACAGAACGATTTCTCACACAGACGCTTTCAGGAAACACTGCGCATCTGGTATGTGGCTGGGAGTCTCCTCATTGAAAACATCAGAAGCTCTTCAAAGGTAAATGATTTTATTTATTTGGTTATCTGGACTTTGTGAAAATGTTGTGCTACATGCAAATACTGTGTTATAAAATGCTATGCTAACTAGCATACTCTTCACAAATTAGTCAATTTCTATGGTTCAAAAGCATATTTCTGGAAAATCTGAGATGACAGTGTTGTTAAGAAAAGGCTAAGCTTGAGAGAAAACAGGCATTATTTTAATTTTATTTGCGATTTTCAGAAATGCTTAAGTGTTGCGTTTATGCTAATGAGCCTGAGGCTTAGTCACAATCCCGGATCCAGGATGGGGAGTTTCAAGAGGTTAAGACACATATACTAAATTAACTGGCCACGCAGTCATGGGTGAACAGGTGGTAGAGGAGGGGACTAAGCATGCACCCCTGAGGGAAGCCCGCGTTGAGGATCAACATGGCAGATGTGTTGTTGCCTATCCTTACCAACTGGGGCGGCCCTTAAGGAAGTACAGGATACAGTTACAGAGGAAGGTGTTTAGTCCCAGGGTCCTTAACTTAGTGATGAGCTTTGAGGGCACTATGGTGTTGAACGCTGAGCTTTAGTCAATGAACAGCATTCTCACATAGGTGTTCCTTTTGTCCAGGTGGGAAAGGGCAGTGTTGAGTGCAATAGAGATTGCATCATCTGTGGATCTGTTTGGGCGGTATGCAAATTGGAGTGGGTCTAGGGTTTCTGAGATGATGGTGTTGATGTGAGCCATGACCAGCCTGTCAAAGCACTTCATGGCTACAGACGTGAGTGCTACAGGATGCTAGTCATTTTGGCAGATTATCTTGGTGTTCTTGGGTACAGGGACTATGGTGGTCTGCTTGAAACATGCAGGTATTACAGACTCGGCCAGGGACAGGTTAATAATGTCAGTGAAGACACTTGCCAGTTGGTTAGCGCATGCTCTGAGTACACGTCCTGGTTAGAGTCCTGCTCCTTGAAAGCGGAAGCTCTAGTATTTAGCTCAGTGTCGATGTTGCCTGTAATCCATGGCTTCTGGTTGGGGTATGTATGTACAATCACTGTGTGGACAACGTCATCGATGCCATTGGATGAGTCCCAGAACATATTCCAGTCTATGCTAGCAAAACAGTCCTGTACCTTAGCATCTGCGACATCAGACCACTTCCGTATTGAGCGAGTCACTGGTACTTACAGCTTAAAGTTTTGCTTGTAAGCAGGATCAGGAGGATAGAATTATGGTCAGTTTTGCCAAATGGAGGGCGAGGGAGAGCTTTGTACGTGTCTCTGTGTGTGGAGTAAAGGTGGTCTAAAGTTTTTTTTCTCCTCTGGTTGCACATGTAACATGCAGGTAGAAATTAGGTAAAATGGATTTGAGTTTCCCTGCATTAAAGTCCCCGGCCACTAGGAGCGCCGCCTCTGGATGAGCATTTTCTTGTTTGCTTATGGGTTTATACAGCTTGTTGAGTGTGGTCTTCGTGCCAGCATCAGTTTGTGGTAGTAAATAGACAGCTACGAAAAATAGAGATGAAAACTCTCTTTTTAAATAGTGTTGTCTACAGCTTATCATGAGATACGAGAGACTTCCTTAATAGTTGATTTTGCTCTCAAGTTGGTATTGACAAATAGACACAGACCACCACCCCTTGTCTTACCGGAGGCAGCTGTTCTGTCTTCCCGATGCACGGAAAAACCAGCCACCTGTATATTATACATGTCATTGTTCAGCCACGGCTCAGTGAAACATAAGATATTACATTTTTTTATGTCCCGTTGGTAGGATGGTCTTAAACGGAGCTCATCCAGTTTATTCCCCAATGATTGCACGTTGGCCAATAGGATGTATGGTAGAAACAGGTTACCCGCTCACCAAAACATTCTCACCAGGCACCCTGACCTGCGTCCCCTGTGTCAGCGTCTTTTCTTCATGCGAATGACGGGGATTTGGGCCTGGTCCGGTATCTGGAGTAAATATTTTGCGTCCAAATCATTAAAGAAAACATCTGTGTCCAGTTCGAGGTGAACAATCACTGCTCTAATATCCAGAAGCTCTTTTCGGTCAAAAGAGATGGTGGCAGAAACATTATGTACAAAATAATTTACAAGCAATTGGTTAGGCCAAAGATATGCACTTGCTACCAAAAACATACACTTTAGGTTTGGCATGGCATACTATCATTCCTTCACAAATACTCATCAACTGTTTTCATTCATGATATATTAATGACAGTGGCGTACCATGGGCCTGGGGCCTGGGCCTTCAGTGAGGTCCTACACAGTCCCACCCAAATTAATCGTCCTCTTATTACCATCATTATGATGCCATGGCTCTAGACACTATACATTTAGACAGAAACGCAGTATAACCAGAGAATATTCGGAGAATTTCAGGGGAAGAGTACAATACAGTACAGTTCAACTAATAGGCAAGAACATAGTCAAGTGCAACAGAGTTATATTAATATTCTTCTTCTATCCATTTCTGGTCCACAAACTTTGAGCTTTAAGTCCAAAAAAAAGAGTCAGCACTTTCATCGTGTCCCCTAAATGAAAGTTCCTGTTTACCCAAAAACATGACACAATCAATGAGTCTTTTCAATATTTCCCTATTTTTCTTCACCTTTGCATTTTGCAGCTTCGTTGCCCTGCACGCTTGTTCGTTGAGCTGTAGATCCACTCAGGTGTCCCCAAAAGTTTTCAAAAGCACCATTGCTTGTAAGTGCCTAGCCGTACTTTGGTGTCTCGTTGCTGCCTTGGTTAGACAACTCAAGTTTTCAAAGCCAGTGGGGCTCCAAACACCAAATTGATCACTTGCAAATAATAGGCATTCCCAGCAGTACAGTTTGCAGTGCTTCTCGGAGCCTGTGAGCCATTGATAGCGCTCGTAGTTGGAACTGTGAAAGTGGTGAACAAACCCCTTTCGCGCCTGTGACAGGCTTTGTAGCGTTGGCATCGGGCCACCTCTCCTTACAATGTCTAACTTTTCTTGAAAAGTTTGTCTTGAGAATGGCGTTATAATTATATCCTCGACCAAATCGATATCTTCTCCTTCTTCCGCCATTGTGGGTTGAAAAAACAGCTTAGGAGTACGCAAATTAATTAATTAATCAAATTCAGTTTCCTAGTTCTGAGGTTCTGCATAGACCTGCCCATAGGACCTGCCTCTCAATATTGGTAATCCAATCAAAAGACGTGCACGCACTATGCCTGCTAGCTGGCTCCTGTGTAACACTGGTTGACACTAACTCTAAAACGGAAGCTAAAGGCTGAAGCTAAAGGTTGACACTAAATTTTTATTTCCATTCACTTTAAGCTACAAGCGCCCGCACTGTTGATTCTGAAGGCCTGAGGGCAGATTGTAGACCCCTTGCAACACATGATGGCTGAATATGATTGGATAAAAGATCTAACATAAAGACCAGCCCTCCAAATCTCAACCTGGGGCTGGAAGCAGTGCAACCAAGAGGAAAGCTATGAAATGAAGAGTATAACTCTTACTCTGGGGAATAATTTAATACATATTTGTGGGAAAATAGATATTTTTTAAAATTATATTCTGATGATGTTTAGGCCAGCAGAGAAGGCCTTGCTGGCCCTGACGGCCCACCGCTGATTAATGATGCTTATAAACACTTCATAAACACCTCATAAACAGTAGCTTTAGTGGCTTCATTATATTCCGGTCATAAAGCGAAACGCCTATCTGTTGTTCCATTAAATTAGTCTGTTGAAGATTACAAGCATCTCTATAAAGAAACAAGGCATAACACCACTTCGTAGTATAGCTACATAGTGGACTAGAGGGATCACAACCATACAAGTCAATAGGGCCTCCATAGAGATCAAAGTGTGGGTGCAGCTGGAAAAGCAAGACATCCCCTCCCAGTGTTGGTAAGCAAGACCTGGGTTCAAATAAAATCATTTCAAGTACTTCCGCTGGGCTTGATTAAGCTTGCCTGACACAATGGAACTAATAGAATAGCTGAAAACTGCAAACCCTGCCCATCTGGGAATCCAGACAGGCTAAAGCAAACGCTAAAAGTCTTTGAACATTTTTTAATAGTATATAAACCCAGGTCTGCAGTAAGCGTGCGTGCACGGAGATGCACTGGATTGACCCCCGGCCATTTTCACAGCATGTTTATTAATGTTGGCCATGTTAAGAATGAAGCCAGGAGCAGGGGGTTTCAAGCAAACCATCAGGGAGACGAAAAGCAGGCAGTGGAACTAATGGTGCATGTGATTACGAAGCATGTAGTGCGAGAGGAAAATATGTAAAAAATAGCTCTCCCGATTTGAGGGCAAATATTGCCGAGCAGTATTTGGGGGAGTCTGTGAACTTGCAACTGATTTTTTTTCTTATTTCGGTTCTGCAGTTCTCCCATAGAGACAAAGGAGCCTTCAAAATGGCCAAGTCATGTAGTTGCATTTGAGAACAAGGTTCGCTTGCGGATTCGTTTTGAAACTCTAGGCTGAGTTGGAGTCATCGGATGATGAGTCGACGACGCTTTCCAATTTCAAATGTTTGTTGGACAGATGTGCCGTCGCTGTCGTCATTGGCTGTTTTTTCTCCTGTTTGTTTATGCCATTGCCATTGCCAAACAGCGAAACCTACCTTTGACCACTGTTTCTCTTCACAAATATTGACTGGAGCCCAGAGCCATCGTCATCAGCTAGGAAGGAGTCACTGACATGAGGTTCGATGAGGAGAGACAAGCATCAGACAATCCGTGAAGCATGTTGCACAACATTTAGGTTGCATTATGTAGGCTGTAGGATATCGAAGATACACTGTTGTTAGATATGATGATATGAACTGTATTCTGTATTCTGCAATGAATGCTCCCATGATCCAATGAATCCAAATCGCTGGCGTATATTTAAGCAATAAGACAAGAGGGGGTTTGTGGGATGTGGCCAATATACCATGGCTAAGGGCTGTTCATAAGCACGACGCAACGCGGAGTGCCTGGATACAACCGTTTGTCGTGGTATATTGGCCATATACCACAAACCCTTGAGGTGCCTTATTGCTATTATAAACTGGTTACCAACATAATTAGAGCAGTAAAACTAACTGTTTTGTCATACCCCGTGGTATACAGTCTGATACACCACGGCAGTCAGCCAATCAAAATCAAATCAAATCAAATTTGTCACATACACATGGTTAGCAGATGTTAATGCGAGTGTAGCGAAATGCTTGTGCTTCTAGTTCCGACAATGCCGTAATAACCAACAAGTAATCTAACTAACAATTCCAAAACTACTGTCTTATACACACAAGTGTAAGGGGATAAAGAATATGTACATAAAGATATATGAATGAGTGATGGTACAGAGCAGCATAGGCAAGATACAGTAGATAGTATAGAGTACAGTATATACATATGAGATGAGTATGTAAACAAGGTGGCATAGTTAAAGTGGCTTGTGATACATGTATTACATAAAGATGCAGTAGATGATATAGAGTACAGTATATACGTATACATATGAAATGAATAATGTAGGGTATGTAAACATTATATTAGGTAGCATTGTTTATAGTGGCTAGTGATATATTTTACATCATTTCCCATCAATTTCCATTATTAAAGTGGCTGGAGTTGAGTCAGTGTGTTGGCAGCAGCCACTCAATGTTAGTGGTTGCTGTTTAACAGTCTGATGGCCTTGAGATAGAAGCTGTTTTTCAGTCTCTCGGTCCCAGCTTTGATGCACCTGTACTGACCTTGCCTTCTGGATGATAGCGGGGTGAACAGGCAGTGGCTCGGGTGGTTGTTGTCCTTGATGATCTTTATGGCCTTCCTGTAACATCGGGTGGTGTAGGTGTCCTGGAGGGAAGGTAGTTTGCCCCCGGTGATGCGTTGTGCAGACCTCACTACCCTCTGGAGAGCCTTATGGTTGAGGCGGAGCAGTTGCCGTACCAGGCGGTGATACAGCCCACCAGAATGCTCTCGATTGTGCATCTGTAGAAGTTTGTGAGTGCTTTTGGTGACAAGCCAAATTTCTTCAGCCTTCTGAGGTTGAAGAGGCGCTGCTACGCCTTCTTCACGATGCTGTCTGGGTGGGTGGACCAATTCAGTTTGTCTGTGATGTGTATGCCGAGGAACTTAAAAGTTACTACCCTCTCCACTACTGTTCCATCGATGTGCATAGGGGGGTGTTCCCTCTGCTGTTTCCTGAAGTCCACAATCATCTCCTTAGTTTTGTTGACGTTGAGTGTGAGGTTATTTTCCTGACACCACACTCCGAGGGCCCTCACCTCCTCCCTGTAGGCCGTCTCGTCGTTGTTGATAATCAAGCCTACCACTGTTGTGTCGTCTGCAAACTTGATGATTGAGTTGGAGGCCTGTGTAGCCACGCAGTCGTGGGTGAACAGGGAGTACAGGAAAGGGCTCAGAACGCACCCTTGTGGGTCCCCAGTGTTGAGGATCAGCGGGGTGGAGATGTTGTTGCCTACCCTCACCACCTGGGGGTGGCCCGTCAGGAAGTCCAGTACCCAGTTGCACAGGGCGGGGTCTAGACCCAGGGTCTCGAGCTTGATGACGAGCTTGGAGGGTACTATGGTGTTAAATGCCGAGCTGTAGTCGATGAACAGCATTCTCACATAGGTATTCCTCTTGTCCAGATGGGTTAGGGCAGTGTGCAGTGTGGTTGAGATTGCATCGTCTGTGGACCTATTTGGGCGGTAAGCAAATTGGAGTGGGTCTAGGGTGTCAGGTAGGGTGGAGGTGATATGGTCCTTGACTAGTCTCTCAAAGCACTTCATGATGACGGAAGTGAGTGCTACGGGGCGGTAGTCGTTTAGCTCAGTTACCTTAGCTTTCTTGGGAACAGGAACAATGGTGGCCCTCTTGAAGCATGTGGGAACAGCAGACTGAGAAAGGGATTGATTGAATATGTCCGTAAACACACCAGCCAGCTGGTCTGCGCATGCTCTGAGGGCACGGCTGGGGATGCCGTCTGGGCCTGCAGCCTCAGCTGCAGATGTTACCAAGAAAGCATAACATGAAAATGAAAGAAAACATTGCCCATAAATGAAACTACAAATATATTAAAAGAATGTGTTGATGTACAGTGCCTACAGCAAGTATTCATACCCTTTGATTTATTGCACATTTTGTTGTTTTAAAGCTTGAACTCAAAATTGATTCAACATATTTTTGTTCTCACATATCTACCCACAATACCCCATAATGACAAAACATGTTTATTGAAAATGTAAAAAATATTTACATAAGTACTCACACCCCTGAGTCAATACTTTGTAGAAGCACCGTTGACTGGGATTACAGCTTTGAGTCGTGTTGGGTGTCTGTATCAGTTTTGCACATCTGGATTTGGGGATTTTCTCCCATTCTTCCTTGCAGATTTTCTCAATATCTGTTAACACTTAGAGCACAGGAATTCCATAACTACTAGAATGGCCATGATGGTCATTTTGACACGTTGATATTTCAATTGTATAAATATTCCATAATAAATAATAAATTGCTAAAATAATGTATTTATTATGATAAAATAGGTAATAAGAAACCTCAGAACACCAAATGCATATTGTATTCAGTCAGAAATGTATTGATTCATCCAGAAGGGCATAGACTGTAAATACTAAAAATACTAAAATAGTAAGATGATTGTGTATTTTCTGACTGTAAGACAACAGTTGCCTGCCAAGCTGGCACGACCAAACTACACCTAAACTATTTTGAAACTAATTTCACACATATAATAACAATAGATGTGGCCTAAAGACAAGATTAAATTGACAGTAGTCTGATGGGTGATAATATTAACGATTGTCAAATAGAGAATGAAGAGACTGATGACCTGCACAGTGTGCATTGAGACAGTGTGTATTGACAAAGAAGACCGGAGGCTTACCAAATAGCACTTCTTCCATATCATCCGACAGAGGTCCATGTAGTCCAGATGTTTTGATGCTATACCCTATCAGAAAGAGCAGATTCCAGGGGTTCTAATGAAACGGTTTTTGCCAAACAACAGTACAAATTGAGGGGATGGTCTCTGTTTCAAAATATAACTTAGTGGACATCAGGGCCTGTAATTTTTTGCCAAATGAAAAAGTTGATTTCATTGGCATGGTGCAGCCATAGATTGGCATGGTGCAGCGATAGCCTTGGCTACTAAGTGCAGATAAATACAACTCAAAACATGCTATTCTGTTATTTGTATTACCTTCCTAAATGAAATATTAATGGATTTATTTGTGATTGTGTATAGTAACACTAGAAAGGCAGCAAGAAACGTAATGACAAAAATTAATTGAAGTGTTAAATTATTCTCCATTTTTAAAGTCATAGTCTTTGACTTTTCCTAAATACATCTATATAACACACTGTCCTTGTTAGAATCTTAATATCACAAACAGAACTTGAGTTCTAAACAGTTTTATGAGGGCATGTCATTTTTTAAATTTAGTTTACCCCGGCCTGTTATGCTTATTCTCTGATCGTTGAATGTGCCATGCCTAGTTGATAATCACCACGATAATTGCTTCTAATCTGAAAATAAACTATACAGAAACAAATGTTACATGTATAACAACAAATTAAATAAATGAAGCATAGAATTATGGGTGAGAAAAGGGGAGACTGGGGGAGTTGATAAGTGAGGGGAAGCGAACGATGCATAATTATGTCATCACCAATTGTGAATGAGGAACAGGGCTGGCCATTCTATTGTATTCATCTATTCTAATTAGCTATAATCTCAAAACAGTGTACCCTTTATCAGTCCTCCAAATTCAAGCAGTCTTAATGGGTCCACATGCTTCCCAGACTAAACAGTTTGTGCATATACAGTATTATTGCAACATTTTGTGACATTTTTGTTTGTTTTGGACTTTGGTAAAGGGTTTTTTCTTGAGGTAAACCTAAATCGGTAGCCGAAGTCTACACCCCTTCGTTGGTAATTGGTCAGTAGGGATTATTCAGTAAAATATTTGTTGTCATTCAACGAGAGATGACTTGTTTTCATGCACTTAAAAAAATACATAAAAAAATACTGCATTGAATGCAAAAGGGAAGCCAGTGAGCATTTGATCTCCCTTGATAGAAAAAGTATAAAAAATGCGTTGCAATCAAATGAAAGTGACAAAGATTTGTGGTGACTGTTAGGACAAGGGATCAAAGCTAAATGAGATCCAGCTATTGCGTGAAGACGCACATCATACTGTAAGCATGAGTGAGGCCACAAATAATGTGTCCAATAACTGACAATAATAGACCATTTTTGACCACTTTCATATGGACACATATTCATTATAAGGCCATTATTGCACAATTTACAAGCACTCTTGGTGCCGATACTGATGTTTAGGCTACTGATATTTTTGGATATTTTCATCATTGACTGAGTGTCTAGCAGTTTGGGTATTTTTAATTTGTTGTCATTATAAAAAATAAGCTTTTACTGTGTTTCAACGCACATGCCTTTTGTTTCATAGTTCTAACAAAGGCACTAAATCACTTAAAATTCTGTGTTTTATATACAACATAAATGAATGAAAATGTTATTATGTTTGCTCAAATATTTGCATTTCGTATTCTAATATTACCTAATACCTTCATCAACACATCCAAATGACATTGGCATTAAGGGGGGTCCAATGAGACCCTTCTAGATAAATTGATTAATTAGACTGGTGGCTATTAGTACCTCTCCAGGCCTGGATATTCTACTGTTAAATATGGCACGAAGGGTGGTCCAATGAGGCCAGGCTTTTCTAGGTAAATGGATTCGTTAGACTGGTGGCTATTAGTACTACTCCAGGCCCAGCTATTCTACTGTTAAAAATGCACACATAGCGCTACGAGGATGAAATACTCTGAACGTTTTTGTATTTTATGATATTTGTCTGATAGTAAGTGCAAAATACACATATTTAGGAAAAGTCTGGGACGTGTGGGTTAAAGGTTTTTTATTGAAATTAAGTTGTGGAAATTACAAAATTGAAAACTGACAGATTGACGTTCTGGACGGTTCTAGTGTTAAATCAGATGGGGAACGGGGGTCAAAAGCATTTTTCCAGTCTTTCTACAGATTCAAGTCTGGACTTTCACCTTCTTTTTCTGAAGCCATTTCAGAAATGCTTTGGCTGTATGCTTGGGGTCATTGTCCTGTTGGAACGTAAATCTTTGCCCCAGGCTAAGGTTGTTTGCACTCTCATCATTGATTCTCATCAAGGACCTTTTGCCTTCGTTTTTCATGCAACTTTCCTATGAAGCCGGCAGGTTCTCCCATCTCAGCCAAAGACTTCTGTAGTTCTGTTGGAGTGGTCATTGGGTTCTTGGTCACCTCTGTGACCAAGGTCCTTCATGCCCTGTTGCTTAGTTTGGTCAGACGACCAGCTCAAGGCAGAGGCTGGGTAGTTCCATATTATTTCCATTGCCCAATGATGGAGACCACTGTGTTCTTGAAAACTTTCAACACTCTAGAAATTGTTTTTATACCCCCATATATATATGCCTCATCACAATTCTCTGAGAACTACAGACAGTTCCTTAGACTTCATGGTATTCTGCTCTGACATGCACTGTCAACTGTGGGACCTTATACAGACGGGTGTGTTCTAAATCAATTTAATTGGCCACAGGTGGGCTCCAATTGAAGTTGTAGTGACATCTCAAGGATGATCAAATTTGAGAGATGAGATATTTCTGTATTTCATTTTCAATAAATTTGCCAACATTTCTAAAAACATGTTTTCGCTTTGTCATTATGGGCTATTGTGTGTGGATGGTTGA
Organism: Oncorhynchus masou masou; assembly: GCF_036934945.1. NCBI lineage: Eukaryota > Metazoa > Chordata > Actinopteri > Salmoniformes > Salmonidae > Oncorhynchus > Oncorhynchus masou. The sequence goes on along the minus strand of NC_088216.1, from coordinate 41,595,597 downwards.
GAAATAAAATGGTGGTGCAGCTGGTGCAGCTGTAGAACTTTTTGAAGATCAGGGGACCCATGCTAAGTCTTTTCAGTTTCCTGATGTCAAGACCCGGTTACGAACCTGGGTCTCCGGAGTGAGAAACAGTCACTTAACCAACTGAGCCACGAATAGTCAGCAGAACCCAGAAGATGAGGCAGACACAGCAGTACTTAAGACGGTGTATTTAATAAAGTAAAAAGGAGAAGTCCTTAAATACAAAAATGGCAAATCCAAAAGGTGGTAGGAATAGCACAAAAAAGCCTCAAGAGATACTCAAAAACAAAAACAGAATTCCACAAGAGCATCCACCGGAATCGACAAGAATACACAGAACACTAGGGCTGGGTGCTAACATACAAACACAGAGCACAGAACTGAGGGAAACTAAGGGTTTAAATACAATCAGGGGAAACGAGGCACAGGTGCAAATAATAATGGGGAACAAGGGAAAAAACATAAGGTCAAAAAGCACAATGGGGGCATCTAGTGACCAAAACCCGGAACAACCCTGGCCAAATCCTGACAGAATCCCCCCACTAGGAACGGCTCCTGACGTTCCTACCAGCTCTCTCAGGGTGGAGGGCCCTGAACTGACGAATGAGGTCAGGGTCCAGGATGTCTTTGGCAGGAACCCAGGAGCGCTCCTCGGGACCGTAGCCTTCCCAGTCCACCAGATACTGCCAGGACCGCTGCACCCGGTGGGAATCCAGTATCCGATGGACGGTATAAGCCGGCTGGCCTCCAATGAAACGAGGCAGAGGGGAGGTCTGTCTGCCGGGACAAGGGGAGAAAAACAACAGGTTTTAACAATGAAATGTGAAATGTGGGATTAATCTTAAGGGATCTGGGTAAGTGTAGGCGATAAGAAACTGGGTTAACTCTCCTGGCAACCTTGAAGGGACCGATGTATTTTTGGGACAGCTTGCGAGACTCCACCCGTAGAGGTAAGTCTCTTGTGGAGAGCCAGACTCTCTGGCCGGGGCACAGGGTAGGCCCGGGACGGCGACGTCTGTTGGCTTGTTGTTGGTACCTCTGTGAACGCATAAGATTAAGACGGGTCTTCCTCCACATAAGCCGACAGCGTTTGACGAACTTCAAGGCTGAAGGCACTCTGACTTCTGCCTCCTGGTCCGGGAACAATGGAGGAGCATAGCCAAACTGACACTCGTGCGGGGACATACCAGTGGAGGAGGAACGCAAGGTGTTGTGCGCGTATTCGGCCCAAACAATAAAGGATGACCATGTGGACGGGTTGTCACGAGTCATACATCGGAGGGTGGTTTCCAGCTCTTGATTCATCCTCTCTGTTTGGCCGTTGGACTCCGGATGGTACCCTGAAGATAGACTGGCAGAAGCCCCCATGAGTTGGCAGAAGGCCTTCCAAAACCTTGAGGCGAACTGGGGACCTCTGTCAGAAACCATATCTTGAGGAATGCCGAAGACTCGGAACACATGATTAATTACCAACTCTGCCGTTTCCTTGGCAGAAGGTAACTTAGTCAGAGGGACGAACCTGGCCGCCTTTGAAAACCTGTCGATTATGACTAGGATAGTAGTATTGCCATGGGATGGAGGAAGTCCAGTAATAAAGTCCAATGAGATATGGGACCAGGGTCTGTGGGGAACAGGTAAAGGGTGAAGGAGTCCTTGAGGGCGGAGGTGAGAAGATTTGCCCTGGCAGCACACGGGACAGGCATTGACGAAAGTGGCAACGTCTTCTCTTATGGTAGGCCACCAGAACTTATGCTGGATGAACTCCAGGGTGCGACCTACGCCCGGATGACAGGTGAGGCGAGAGGAGTGCCCCCACAGAAGGACCTGAGTTCTCACTGCCTTGGGGACAAACAACCGATTGGCAGGACCTCCTTTCGGGTCCGGTTCGCTAGCTTGAGCACGTCTCACGGTATCCTCAACTTGCCACGAGATCAGAGCCACAATCTTAGCAGCAGGAAGGACAGGCATGTCCGTGTCATCTCGAATGGCAGGAGCGTAGACTCGGGACAGGGCATCCGGTTTGAGATTCTTCGACCCGGGCCGATAGGTGAGGATAAACTGGAATCGATTGAAGAAAAGAGACCATCTAGCTTGTCTAGAGTTCAACCGCTTCGCCTGCTGGATATACTCCAGATTTTTGTGGTCCGTAAACTTGAAACGGGTGAGAAGCCCCCTCGAGCCAGTGTCTCCATTCCTTCAATGCCATCTTAACCGCTAGGAGTTCACGATCCCCCACATCGTAGTTCCTCTCAGTCGGGGTAAGCCGGTGTGAGAAGAAAGCGCACGGATGAAGCTTCTTGTCTTCACCCCTCTGAGACAGGACAGCTCCAACACCAACCTCTGATGCGTCTACCTCCACCACAAATGGTTCATCCGTAGTCGGTAGTATCAGGATGGGAGCAGAGAGAACGCGCTGCTTGAGTCCTTGGAAGGACGTCTCAGCTTCTCTTCCCCACAAAAACCTTGCATTGCCACCCTTGGTTAAAGCTGAGAGAGGGGCTGCCACCAAGCTGAAGTTCTTGATGAACTTGCGGTAGAAGTTTGTGAAGCCCAGGAAACGCTGAACTTCCTTAACGGATTTGGGGGTGGGCCAATCCGCTACCGCCCTACCTTCCTGGGGTCCATTTGGACCCGACCGGGTTCCACTACAAATCCCAGGAATTGTACTTGGGATGAATGGAATTCACATTTTTTCCGGCTTAACGTACAGATGGCTGTCCAGGAGGCGTTTGAGTACTTGTCTGACATGCTTAGTGTTTTCTTGAAGGAGCTCGAAAAAGATGAGGATGTCATCCAAGTAAACGAACACAAATATGTTAAGCATATCCCTAAGCACATCGTTTATGAGCGCTTGGAACACCGCTGGGGCGTTGGTCAGGCCGAAGGGCATCACCAAGTATTCATAGTGACCAGTAGGCATGTTGAAAGCGGTCTTCCACTCGTCACCAGGTCTGATCCGCACAAGATGGTATGCGTTCCGCAGGTCAAGCTTAGTGAAAACAACTGCTTCCTGGAGCAGCTCGAAGGCTGTGGCCATAAGGGGTAGCGGGTAACGGTTACGGACGGTTATGGCATTGAGTCCCCGGTAGTCGATGCAAGGACGTAATCCACCGTCTTTCTTGGCCACAAAGAAAAACCCTGCTCCCGCGGGGAGGTGGATGGACGCATGAGGCCTGCTTCCAGAGCGTCCTTGATGTAGGTATCCATAGCAGCTCGTTCGGGTGGAGATAGGGAAAAGATCCGACCCCTGGGGGGGCAAGTGCCCGGAAACAGGTCGATGGGGCAATCGTAAGGTCTATGGGGTGGTAGCATGGTGGCCCTCTGTTTGCTAAACACCCGTTTGAGGTCATGGTAACACTCGGGAACTCGGGTCAGGTCGATGGATTCTAAAGACTCGGGAGTAGAACTCGGGGAATTCTGGAAAATACAAGTAGCTTGGCACGTAGGACCCCACTGCTTGATAGTGCCCACAGACCAGTCGATGTGAGGGTTATGGCTGTGAAGCCAGGGGTATCCAAGGACGAGAGGGAACTCGGAACAGGAGATCAAATGAAAGTTCATCAATTCCTGGTGTTGTGAAACTGAAAGTCGCAAGGAGGTAGTGACATGAGTGACAAGTCCAGATCCCAAAGGGCTTCCATCCAATGTAGTGACCCTCATGGGTTCACTTAGAGGTTCAGAGGAACGCCATTCTCCTTCGCCCAGACACCATCCATGAAGTTACCTGCGGCTCCAGAGTCTACCAAGGCTTGAAGGTGAAGCTTGTGGTTGTCCCAGGAGAGGGTGACTGGAATGAGCAGACGGGAGTTGGACGGATGGGAGGAGGTTATGTTTCCCGTTACAGTTCCCCCGGTCTGTACGGGACAGAGCGTTTCCCTGGAGCCCGGGACACGTGGAACGGAAATGGCCCGGTTTGCCGCAATATAGACAGCGTCGCTCCCTCATCCGGCGGTCTCTCTCAGCCTGGGAGATGCGTCCAATCTGCATGGGTTCCGATGGAGCCAGCGAGGATAAAGGTGGGGACTCGGAGCTGGGACTGATAGGGGCTAGAGGTCTACGGTTGAGTTCTCTCTCTCTCAGACGCTGGTCAATGCGTGAGGCCAACTTGATCAGGGACTCGAGATTGTCCGGTGGTTCCCGAGTGGCCAGTTCATCTTGGATAGTGTCGGAAAGGCCTTTCAGAAAGCACACCGTGAGTGCCTCGTTGTTCCAGCCACTTGCTGCTGCCACCGTGCGGAACTGGATGGCATAGTCCGTCACGCTGCGCCATCCTTGGTGGAGAGTCAGGAGCTGTTTGGCTGAGTCAGAACCACTGCTTGGGCCTTGAAACACTCGTTTGAATTCCTCAGCAAAGGCAGAGTAGCTGGCACAGCAGGAACTATGGGCATCCCACACAGCAGTAGCCCAGGCCAGGGCTTTTCCGACAGCAGGGTGATGATATAAGCGATCTTAGACCGGTCGGTGGGAAACGACGAGGGTTGTAGCTCAAAGGAGAGAGAACATTGGGTGAGAAACCCTTTACAAGCACTTGGATCACCTGAGAACCGTTGGGGAGGTGGAAGACGAGGTTCAGCCAGGGTGTTAACTGCCATGGGTACGTGAATCTGAGGTACTGGGACGGGAACTGTTGCCGGGGTAAGACGATCAGATATTTGCTTAATGGAAGTCAGCATCTCCGACAGAAGATGACAATGTCTAGCCATTAAGGCCTCTTGCTGAACCAGGGCGGCTTCGTGGCGTTGGACAGTCTCCTGGTGGTGGGACAGCATGGCAAAAAGGTCCTGGGAACTGGCTGCCTCTGGGTTCATTTTTGGCTCTGTGTTTCTGTCAGGACCCGGTTACGAACCTGGGTCTCCGGAGTGAGAAACAGTCACTTAACCAACTGAGCCACGAATAGTCAGCAGAACCCAGAAGATGAGGCAGACGCAGTACTTAAGACGGTGTATTTAATAAAGTAAAAAGGAGAAGTCCTTAAATACAAAAATGGCAAATCCAAAAGGTGGTAGGAATAGCACAAAAAGCCTCAAGAGATACTCAAAAACAAAAACAGAATTCCACAAGAGCATCCACCGGAATCAACAAGAATACACAGAACACTAGGGCTGGGTGCTAACATACAAACACAGAGCACAGAACTGAGGGAAACTAAGGGTTTAAATACAATCAGGGGAAAACGAGGCACAGGTGCAAATAATAATGGGGAACAAGGGAAAAAACATAATGTCAAAAAGCACAATGGGGGCATCTAGTGACCAAAACCCGGAACAACCCTGGCCAAATCCTGACACCTGAGGGGGAAAAGGTGTTGTTGTGCCCTCTTCGCAACTGTCTTGGTGTGTTTGGACCATGATAGTTCATTGGTGATGTGGACACCAAGGAATTTGAAACTCTCCACTTTGACCCGCTCCACTTCAGCCTGTCGATTTTAATGGGGGCCTGTTCGGCCCTCTTTTTCCTATAGTCCATGATTAGCTCCTTTGTCTTGCTCACATTGAGGGAAAGGTTGTTGTCCTGGCACCACACTGCCTGGTCTCTGACCTCCTCCCTATAGGCTGTCTCATCATTGTCGATCATTGTTGGTTGAGTCATCAGTTAATGATGGTGTTGGAGTTGTGCCTGGCCACACAGTCGTGGGTACAGGAGGGGACTAAACACGCACCCCTGAGGGGCACCAGTGCTGAGGATCAGCGTAGCAACTGTGTTGTTGCCTATCCTTACCACCTGGGGGTGGCCCTTAACCTCTCTGGGCAACCCGACGCTCTAGCGTCCCACCTTGCCAACAATAAATGCAAATGCGCTACGCCAAATGCTAATAGCACTCGTTAAAACTCAAACTTTCATTAAAACTCACATGCAGGGTACTCAATTGAAGCTACACTTGTTGTGAATCTAGCCAACAAGTCAGATTTTTCAAATGCTTTTCGGCGAAAGCATGAGAAGCTATTATCTGATAGCATGCAAAACCCCAAAATACCAGAAGGGGACGTAAACAAAAGAATTAGCGTAGCCGGCGCTACACAAAACGCAGAAATAAAATATAAAACATTCATTACCTTTGACGAGCTTCTTTGTTGGCACTCCTATATGTCCCATAAACATCACAATTGGGTCTTTTTTTTCGATTAAATCGGTCCTTGTATACCCAAAATGTCCATTTATGAGGACTGTGTGATCCAAGAAAAACACTGTTTCTAAACTCAACGTTATTTTTTAAAATTAAAAAAGTTGCCTATAAACTTTGACAAAACACTTCAAACTACTTTTGTAATCCAACTTTAGGTATTAGTAAACGTTAATACGCGATCGAATTCATCACGGGGCGATCTGTATTCAATAGCATTAAGTCTTCAGACGATGGTCGATATTCTCTCAACCAAAACTTCCTTTGTGATGCAGTGATGACAGGAAGTGCCTCTTCTTCGTTGAACCAAGGAATAACGTCACACCAATTGCCAAGACTGGAGACATTGTGTGGAATCTGTAGGAATTGTCAACTGGGAGCCATCTATTTTCTCTTCCCATAGACAATACAGGCAACTGGCGCATTGATATTTTTTTTATTTTGGGTGATCAGTTTTCCTTGGGATTTTCCCCAAGACACACGTTCTGTTATAGTCACAGCCGTGGTTTAACTAGTTTTAGAAACTTCAGAGTGTTTTCTATCCACACATACTAATCATATGCATATACTATATTCCTGGCATGAGTAGCAGGACGTTGAAATGTTGCGCGATTTTTAACAAAATGTTGAAAAAAGTAGCCCTAGCTCTAACAGGTTTTTAAGGAAGTCCAGGATGCAGTTGCAGAGGAAGGTGTTTAGTCCCAGGATCTTTAGCTTAGTGATGAGCTTTGTTGGCACTATGGTGTTGAACGCGGAGCTGGAGTCAATGAACAGCATTCTCACATAGGTGTTCCTTTCATCCAGGTGGGAAAGGGCTGTGTGGAATGCGATTGAGATTGCGTCATCTGTGGATCTTTTTGGGCGGTGCGCAAATTGGAGTGTGTCTAGGGTTTCTGAGGACGGCTCACCTCTCACAGTCCTGGGCGACTTTAACCTCCCCACGTCTACCTTTGACTCATTCCTCTCTGCCTCCTTCTTTCCACTCCTCTCCTCTTTTGACCTCACCCTCTCACCTTCCCCCTACTCACAAGGCAGGCAATACGCTCGACCTCATCTTTACTAGATGCTGTTCTTCCACTAACCTCACTGCAACTCCCCTCCAAGTCTCCGACCACTACCTTGTATCCTTTTCCCTCTCGCTCTCATCCAACACTTCCCACACTGCCCCTACTCGGATGGTATCGCGCCGTCCCAACCTTCGCTCTCTCTCCCCCGCTACTCTTTCCTCTTCCATCCTTTCATCTCTTCCCTCTGCTCATACCTTCTCCAACCTTTCTCCTGACTCTGCCTCCTCAACCCTCCTCTCTTCCCTTTCTGCATCCTTTGACTCTCTATGTCCCCTATCCTCCAGGCCGGCTCGGTCCTCCCCTCCCGCTCCGTGGCTCGATGACTCATTGCGAGCTCACAGAACAGAGCTCCGGGCAGCCGAGCGGAAATGGAGGAAAACTCGCCTCCCTGCGGACCTGGCATCCTTTCACTCCCTCCTCTCTACATTTTCCTCCTCTGTCTCTGCTGCTAAAGCCACTTTCTACCACTCTAAATTCCAAGCATCTGCCTCTAACCCTAGGAAGCTCTTTGCCACCTTCTCCTCCCTCCTGAATCCTCCTCCCCCTCCCCCCTCCTCCCTCTCTGCAGATGACTTCGTCAACCATTTTGAAAAGAAGGTCGACGACATCCGATCCTCGTTTGCTAAGTCAAACGACACCGCTGGTTCTGCTCACACTGCCCTACCCTGTGCTCTGACCTCTTTCTCCCCTCTCTCCAGATGAAATCTCGCTTCTTGTGACGGCCGGCCGCCCAACAACCTGCCCGCTCGACCCTATCCCCTCCTCTCTCCTCCAGACCATTTCCGGGGACCTTCTCCCTTACCTCACCTCGCTCATCAACTCATCCCTGACCGCTGGCTACGTCCCTTCCGTCTTCAAGAGAGCGAGAGTTGCACCCCTTCTGAAGAAACCTACACTCGATCCCTCCGATGTCAACAACTACAGACCAGTATCCCTTCTTTCTTTTCTCTCCAAAACTCTTGAACGTGCCGTCCTTGGCCAGCTCTCCCGCTATCTCTCTCAGAATGACCTTCTTGATCCAAATCAGTCAGGTTTCAAGACTAGCCATTCAACTGAGACTGCTCTTCTCTGCATCACGGAGGCGCTCCGCACTGCTAAAGCTAACTCTCTCTCCTCTGCTCTCATCCTTCTAGACCTATCGGCTGCCTTCGATACTGTGAACCATCAGATCCTGCTCTCCACCCTCTCCGAGTTGGGCATCTCCGGCGCGGCCCACGCTTGGATTGCGTCCTACCTGACAGGTCGCTCCTACCAGGTGGCGTGGCGAGAATCTGTCTCCTCGCCACGCGCTCTCACCACTGGTGTCCCCCAGGGCTCTGTTCTAGGCCCTCTCCTATTCTCGCTATACACCAAGTCACTTGGCTCTGTCATAACCTCACATGGTCTCTCCTATCATTGCTATGCAGACGACACACAATTAATCTTCTCCTTTCCCCCTTCTGATGACCAGGTGGCGAATCGCATCTCTGCATGTCTGGCAGACATATCAGTGTGGATGACGGATCACCACCTCAAGCTGAACCTCGGCAAGACGGAGCTGCTCTTCCTCCCGGGGAAGGACTGCCCGTTCCATGATCTCGCCATCACGGTTGACAACTCCATTGTGTCCTCCTCCCAGAGCGCTAAGAACCTTGGCGTGATCCTGGACAACACCCTGTCGTTCTCAACCAACATCATGGCGGTGGCCCGTTCCTGTAGGTTCATGCTCTACAACATCCGCAGAGTACGACCCTGCCTCACACAGGAAGCGGCGCAGGTCCTAATCCAGGCACTTGTCATCTCCCGTCTGGATTACTGCAACTCGCTGCTGGCTGGGCTCCCTGCCTGTGCCATTAAACCCCTACAACTCATCCAGAACGCCGCAGCCCGTCTGGTGTTCAACCTTCCCAAGTTCTCTCACGTCACCCCGCTCCTCCGCTCTCTCCACTGGCTTCCAGTTGAAGCTCGCATCCGCTACAAGACCATGGTGCTTGCCTACGGAGCTGTGAGGGGAACGGCACCGCAGTACCTCCAGGCTCTGATCAGGCCCTACACCCAAGCAAGGGCACTGCGTTCATCCACCTCTGGCCTGCTCGCCTCCCTACCATTGAGGAAGTACAGTTCCCGCTCAGCCCAGTCAAAACTGTTCGCTGCTCTGGCCCCCAATGGTGGAACAAACTCCCTCACGACGCCAGGACAGCGGAGTCAATCACCACCTTCCGGAGACACCTGAAACCCCACCTCTTCAAGGAATACCTAGGATAGGATAAGTAATCCTTCTCACCACCCCCCCTTAATGATTTAGATGCACTATTGTAAAGTGGCTGTTCCACTGGATGTCAGAAGGTGAATTCACCAATTTGTAAGTCGCTCTGGATAAGAGCGTCTGCTAAATGACTTAAATGTAAATGTCTGGCATATGGTGTTGGTGTAAGCCATGACCAGCCTTTCAAAGCACTTCATGGCTACTGACGTGAGTGCTACGAGGTGGTAATCCTTCGCTTCCTTGGGCACAAGGACTATGGTGGTCTGTTTGAAACATGTAGGTATTACAGACTCGGTCAGGGAGAGGTTCAAAATGTCAGTGAAGTCACTTGCCAGTTGGTTAGCGCATACATTGAGTACATGTCCTGGAAATCCGCCTGGCCCTGCGGCTTTGTGAATGTTTAAAGGTCTTGCTCACATCGGCTTCGGAGAGCGTGATCAGACAGTTGTACGGAACAGTGTTTGCTCTCATGCATGCTTCAATGCTGCTTGCCTTGAAGTGAGCATAAAAGGCATTTAGCTTGTCTAATATCTTACTCAGGCCGTTTACCATTGGGTGGTATTTCAGTATGATATCATGTGTGCTATGTAGCCTGTTTGCCTGCATTACTGCTCTGTAGCAGTTTAGCCTGCTAGGCCCTGTGTATTACTGTATACATCACTGCTATTGCTACTGTATAGCCAATATTACTTCAGACACATGCAGTAAACAGGAATAGAGAAGGGAACTAGTGATAGTTTATAGTGGTGTTCTGTAGGATGGAAGGAACCGGGGATATATATTACAACAGTGTGATGGCAGTGTTGGCAATACAGTAGTAATAGCAGTGATGCAATATATACAAAGCAGCAATGGCATAGCAATGGGCTAGCACACAATAGTAATTGCTATAGTAGCATCAGTGATGCTAACATGATAATATTATTGGCTGGTAGTAAATATACAGTAATACACAGGGCCTAGTAGGCTAAACTGCTACAGTGCAGTAATGTAGGTGAACAGGCTACATAGCACACATGATAGCATACTGTAGTAAAGGCTAGAATAGCATAGGCAGTTAAAACCAGGATGCAATTAGTGGCTAGCATATTGTACACTATGTACAGGGGGAGTTGGTAGACCAAGGGCTAGTAGGCCCAAGGCTATAGGTAATAGCACACAACAGTATGGACAGTAAGGGCAAGTTAGCATCAATGTTGGCAGCTATAAAGGCTATGATGCCAACAAGCAGCCTTGTTGGATGTGGCTATGACCATATCAGGAAGTGATCGGGTAGTGATGTCACTGGTCGACCATTTTTAGGCGAGGATATACAATGACATGACTGGCAGCCGTCATGGCCCATAGAAAATAATGGGGAGAGATTTTCCCTCATGGCTGAAGGAAGTATGCAACATGGGATACAGAAGGCAATCCTGAAATATACACATCTTAAGGACGCATATTTAACCTTTATTTATCTAAGGAAAGCCAGTTAAGAACAAATTCTTATTTACAATGACTGCCTACCCCGGCAACGCTGGGCCAATTGTGTGCCACCCTATGGGACTCCCAATCAGAGGCGGATGTGAAACAGCCTGGATTCGAACCAGGGACTGAAGTGACACCTCTTCCACTGAGATGCAGTGCCTTAGACCTCTGCTCCACTATATAACATGTATACAGATCAAATACACACAAACCCCTAACAAAGTCCACTTACCTGTTCAGTGATGCACTAACACACCGTTGGGGAAGTCCAAGGAAGGCTTGTCTGTTCAGGAAAGTGATGAGATGTATGTAATGAAGGACAGGAGTTTACAGACACCTTCTCAACCTGCCTTCCTTTAAACAACTAAAGCACAAGCAGGAATGGGGGTCTGTTACCTCTAGCAGGTAGAGCCTGTGATTGGCTGGCCCTGGTCAGCTGACTGAGTATATTGGCAAACTGGTCCCTAACACATAGGTGTGAAGTGCCCTATTCCACTGAATGATAGGGTCAGACTGAGGTGGGGATGGTAGCCAACCTCAGCAGTAAAAGACTTCACAGTTTGTGTCTCTTCCAGGGCCAGAGAGAGGGTTTTTAACACACACACACACACACACACAATCACCAATGAGAAAAGTGGACAGCTGACAGGACACATTGAAATCTCACGGCATGATACATTCGGAGTGCGATGGCACAGAGTTGTGCATTTTTACCTTCTCTCTGACGAGTCCATTATCGACATAACCTGAAAGGCCGCTCAGCAAGGAAGAAGCCACTGCTACAAGACTGTCATAAAAAAGCCAGACTACAGTTTGCAACTGCACATGGGGACAAAGATTGTACTTTTTGGAGAAATGTCCTCTGGTCTGATGAAACAAAAATAGAACTGTTTGGCCATAATGACCATCGTTATGTTTGGAGGGAAAAGGGGGTGGCTTGTAACCCGAAGAACACCATCCCAACCGTGAAGCACAGGGGTGACAGCATCATGTTGTGGGAGTGCTTTGCTGCAGGAGGGACTGGTGCACTTCACAAAATAGATGGCATCATGAGGTAGGAAAATTATGTGGATATATTGAACCAACATCTCATGACATCAGACAGGAATTTAAAGCTTGGTCGCAAATGGGTCTTCCAAATGGACAATGACCCCAAGCATACTTCCGAAGTTGTGGCAAAATGGCTTAAGGACAACAAAGTCAAGGTAATGGAGTGGCCATCACAAAGTCCTTACCTCAATCCTATATAACATTTGTGGGCAGAACTGAAAAAGTGTGTGCGAGCAAGGAGGTCTATAAACCTGACTCAGTTACACCAGCTCTGTCAGGAGGAATGGACCAAAACTCGCCCAACTTATTGTGGGAAGCTACCCAAAGTGTTTGACCCAAGTTAAACAATTTAAAGGCAATGCTACCAAATACTAATTGTAAACTTCTGACCCACTGGGAATGTGATGACAGAAATAAAAGCTGAAATAAATAATTCTCCTTCTATTATTCTGACATTTCACATTCTTAAAATAAAGTGGTGATCCTAACTGACCTAAGACAGGGACGTTTTACTATGATTAAATGTCAGGAAATGTGAAAACTGAGTTTAAATGTATTTGGCTAAGGTCTATGTTAAACTTCTGACTTCAACTGTACATGTTGGCTCTAAAGACATGTTGGTGTAACTGCCCACTGGTCAAAAACTGGTTGAATCAATGTTGTTTCCACGTAATTTCAACCAAAACAGTCCTTGCGGTGACATTGAATCAAAGTGGAAAACTGATTGGATTTGAGCAAAGTAATCAACGTAAGGACGTTTTATATATGTTTTCACCTAACATTTAACCTATATCCAATTACATGGTGACATTTGTTGTTGATTTCACGTTGAATTCAAGTTAGTTGACAACTCAATCGAATCAAAACTAGACGTTGAACTGACATCTGTGCCCAGTGGGTGATGACTAATGATTCCTCCAATTGGCCTTGACCTACATTGACATGTTGAAATTAATCTGTGTCCTGTCCACAGCAGACAAAAGATACCAGAGGATGTTGAATGTCTGCTATCTCTCTCTTTCTCTCATCCCTCTCTCTCTGTCTCTCTCTTTCTGTCGCTCTCGTTTACTCTCAGACCTCTCCTACGCAGATGTGTAACCTCTTCCTCTTATGCAATTGTCCATCTGCTGAGACAACTCTGTGCTCATTCTATTTTCTACCCATGTTTTTCAGGCTGACTACTCATTCACTATTGCCAAAGGAGACCATTTTCACTCCTCCTAAAACCACAATGGGGGAGAAAGTTTCAACAGACAGCCTCTGTAAATAGTGCCTAGTCAGACTTGCTGGTACCAGCTCGAAGCAGTGAGGGTTTTCAGCAAACTTTATTCTATTTATGCCAATTTATTTTTTTATCCATGCATAGATGTACCATTACTACAATAAACTACATTCTTTTGGGTTTTAACAATGGGTTACCCAGCCAATAGGAATAAACTGCAATTTATTGGCAAAAATATCAACAACTCATTATTTTCAACTCATACATCCAACATTTAGCATAATGTAAAAAGTGCATAAACTACACTGTAACAGGTCAGTTGCTTTTTCAATGCGTGTGAGCTGAAAAGTAACCCTAAGGGTTTCCATGCAGCATAGAATGAACATACTTATTCAACCATGTGACTATCAACTTTAACGCATGGTTTGATTAGTCAACTGCTGACTTAGCATAACTTGCAGATGTATTTGCTGGTTTGGGCTTTAATTAGCTATTCTCCCGGGGGGAAAAGACACTGTTGTTCTTATTGGGACTTCCTGAGCACTAACACCCAATTAATCATGTGTTTCCACACTCCCAGTCCATATCATTACACAATCTGACCATGAGACAGAGAGTTAGAAAGAGAGAGTTAGAGAGAGAGAGAGAGAGAGAGAGAGAGAGAGAGAGAGAGATTCTGGCTTCCATCTCTCCTTACAGGTCAACTCTCTGACATAGTGCATGGGGAGGAAGTTTTACAATGGCACATACTCTGGTAATGGCCTACAGATGTGTTCGAAGACTTTAGCTCTCCAAAAAGGATATCCTGATGGACCGCTTGGTGTACCTGCCAAACCCTCACAGAGACAGCACAAAACAAAATAGCAGAGAGACAGAAGGCCCCATATGAGAACATTATCCATGTAGCCCAGTCTTCCTGACGCTAGAACACAAGGCTACATAGCAGTACACCAACACCACATAGCAGTAATTACAGAGGATATGGTTTGATTTTGAACAGATTAAATATCCATAGGGTAAATCATGATTGCATGAGCAATTATTTTTGTGAGGGATAATATTTAGTATATGATAAAGAACAGGGGCAGTTTTAGACAGCCATAGTGTCGTACTGCCACATTTTTTAACAGAAAACACCATAGATACTGTGAATGAGAAACTCTTTTTTTCGCTCATTTGATATTTTAATACTCATGGTTTAGCTTTTGTGAGCTACCATTTTCTTGCTTTATGACCATGGTTCAAAGGGTTCTCGGATCTCCATGACAAGCAGCAAAAAAAGTCCTCCTGGACAGAGAAAATAGGTATGAGTGCATCAGTTAATATTTAACAGTTAATATGTTGGCACATGGCCAACTGTCAGTAGTCGTGGACTTGAAGACAACAACACAGAGCAAAATAATGGGAACATAGAACATAAAGCTTCCTCTGTTGTGTCCTCACTCCAGATGTTTCAAAATGTTTCCCGTTGTTTAAGGGTCCTACTGTGAAATACCTATGACCTGGGGATATTCTGTGAGGTGAAACATTAAGAACGTTGTGGACATGTAATGAGTATAGAGTTGATACAATTCCCTGTTCCACATTAACCGTTTGTTCTTTCTTCACCCTTCTGAACAGGAAACCAGATTTCTATGAGAGGACAAAATGATAGTCCAAACGATAGTCTTTGTGCACAATATGACAGCTGTGCATTTGAACAAACAGATGTTTGTTGTTTACCAGACGGCAAACATTGTTCTGTTGAATGTGAGTAATCATTCTTGGAGCATGTGATACTGCAACCTCAGCCTGGCCTCACCATTATTTTACATTTGGTGTTAGATGTGGGATCCCATGTGGGATCCAACATCACCGCATAAAGAAGAATGTTGTCGTTGTTGCAAGCATTCCATTAATGTGACATTCATTTATTGCTTGGCTGTAAATGGAATATGCAAATGGGGATTGTGTGTGGTGGTTGGCTGATTTCCACTAATGGAGAGGGAGGTGCCTAAAAGAGAGCATGTGATTTTGTGTCAGAGCCACCCTTTGTTGCATATTTTCCTCCCAAGCAGGAAATGGCAACACCTGGATATATAGTCTATCTAATTCAAGGGAAAAGTGCTTATTCTGTTGGGCACAACCAAATGTCTCAGCCACTCCATTAGCCATTTTTACTACTGATATAGATTTCACCCTACTCTTGAGCTCTTCCTTAATTTATTTTTTACCCCCTTTCAATGCAAAACTAATCAACTAGATCAATGTCCTTTGGCTGTGCCTAGTGAGCTGATTTCAGACAGAAAGCGCTTGATGTTTGTCATGCACGGCTAACCTTGAGGTTGTCTGAACACCATAAAGTCAATGGGAACACTGATTCTGCACGGGTGCATATGTCTTCCTGTATACAATGCCAGATGTTTGCGAGTGTACACAGTGTTTTCAAAATTAAATGAGGTCACAAAAACTTTGGTGTCCTTTGACTGAGATAATATCACTCATATAATGTTTATTGCACTGCACTTTTAAGTCATTGTCTTTCAGGTTTATTGTCTATTTATTGTCTCTGTGACTGTTTGTTGTATGTGTCTGAAACAATTACTGAAGCTAGTAAGTGCCCAAAGGGGATAAAGTTGTTTCATTTGAACTGAGAATAACTACTGTTGATTTTTCCCGAGACTGAGGCCGTCCTAATATGGACACCATAATCTTCTGTTGATTAAAACCGAGTTTAAATACTGTCACATTAAAAACAAATGTAAATATTGTGTACAAGAGGTGTTTGTTTGTACTCATTTACAAGTAGCTCTCAACAAGTGGAAATGCAAAAACAGTGTCCCCTCTTTTTATCTAAAATGGTCCAGTTATAGTCAAACATTTATGTAATGGATCAGCAGTCCCAGTATTCAAATTTCTTGACTTCACAACCGATGTAGATATTCTGGGTTGAACACTCTTAGCTAACTGTGAGAAGGCATTTGTTAAGTGTCTAGGAATCTCTGCATCCCTGTGTCCTCCACTTACCTGAGGAAATATTAAAGTGATACGGTCCAGACTCAGACAACCTGCCGTGTTCCACAATACCGACCAGGAGTGTATGATGTAGACTCTTAAATCAGCATAAGAGGATGTCAAGGTAAATGCAACCATAGAGGGACACAACATAAGGGATGAATTAGCTGTTTCTGCAACCCTGACTGCCCCCCCCTTCCAACTCCTTCTAATCAAACCTTACCACCCCCACCGAGCAGTACCCCCAATACACATGGACACAAACACACACACACACACACACACACACACACACACACACACACACACACACACACACACACACACACACACACACACACACACACACACACACACACACACACACACACACACACACACACAGAGAGACACAAATACACACATACATACATTAAATATCCACATACAGTACATTCTCAACACTCACCTTAACTTTTTTACCGGCAACTCAGCAAACCAGACCCAGGATCCTGGGCGAGCGTAAGCGTTTTAAAGTCCTCCGTCCCCCCTCGTCATCGCTCCCGGTCCATAACAACATTTTGACTGTCTACTGATGGTGGGTGAGTCAGCACATTCTGCACATGGAACACTAGATGTTTTCGACTGCTGCTTGTATATGTGAAGGCGTGCATAGGCGCACACGTTGATCAAAATGGAAATCACGTAAATAGAAGCCATACACTGAGTGCACAAAACTTATTAGGAACATCTGCTCTTTCCATGACATAGACTGACCCGGTGAATCCAGGTGAAAGGCACAGTATGATCCCTTATTGGTTTGAATTGAAAAGAGCAGTCAATAAGCCCAGACAAAGGATATCAAAGATCTGGAAGGATTCTGTATGGAGGAATGTTCTAAGATCCCTCCCAATATGTTCTCCAACTCATAAAACATTTTAGAAAAAGGCTCAGTGCCGTGATCCTCGCAAGGTGAGGTATTGAAAGGTATTGAAAACAGGGGCGTCAATAATCCTGACCTCAACCTTTTGGAGATTTTATTTTAAACCAAATCACTTTCTCTGAACAATTGTATTAGTAAAACTATTATAAATTCCCAATTATTTGGAGCATACAATATAGCTGAGAATTGTTGTTATTTATTTTATACAGTAATTTCTGCTCATATTTTTCAAGGGTGACAATAATTTTGGGCCGCACTGTATATGATTACACTTTTAATAAATTGTTTAAATATAAACATGTATTTGTGTTAATAAATACATTCATAAGAATATTTAGCTCTGGTCAAGAAACTTTGATCCAAATAATGTAACAATGCATAATATAGTACCAGCCAAAAGTTTGGACACACCTACTCATTCGAGGGTTTTTCTTGATATTTACGATTTTATACATTGTAGAATAATAGTGAAGACATCAAAACAATGAAATAGCACATATGGAATCATGTTGTAACCAATAAAGTGTTAAACAAATCAAAATGTATTTTATATTTGAGATTCGTCAAATTAGCAACCCTTTGCCTTGATGACAGTTTGTGGAATTTCTTTCCTTCTTAATGTGTTTGAGCCAATCAGTTGTGTTGTGACAAGGTAGAGGTGGTATACAGAAGATAGCCCTATTTGGTAAAAGACCAAGTCCATATTAACGCAAGAACAGCTCAAATAAGCAAAGAGAAATGACAGTCAATTACATTAAGACATGATACTGGATACTTTCAAGAACTTTTAACGTTTCTTCAAGTGCAGTAACAAAAATCATCAAGTGCTATGATGCAACTGGCTCTCATGAGGAATAACACAGGAAAGGAAGACCCAGAGTTAGATCTGCTGCAGAGGATAAGTTCATTCGAGTTAACTGCACCTCAGAAATTGCGGCCCAAATAAATGCTTCAAAGAGTTCAAGTAACAGACACACCAAAACATGAACTGTTCAGAGACTGTGTGAATCAGGCCTTCATGGTCAATTTGCTGCAAAGAAACCACTACTAAAGGATACCAATAAGAAGAGACTTGCTTGGGCCAAGAAACACGAGAAACGGACATTAGCCGGTGGAAATCTGTCCTTTGGTCTGATGAGTCAAAATGTGAGATTTGTGTTCCAACCACCGTGTCTTTGTGAAACACAGAGTAGATGAACAGATGATCTCTGCATGTGTAGTTCCCACCATGAAGCATGGAAGAGGAGGTGTGATTGTGTGGGGGATGCTTTGCTGGTGACACTGTCTGTGATTTATTTAGAATTCAAGGCACACGTAACCAGCAAGGCTACCCCAGGCCAGTAACCAAAAGTTTGCCAGATCGAATCCTTAGCTGACAAGGTAAAATCTGTTGTTCTGCACCTGAACAAGGCAGTTATCCCACTGTTCCTAGACCTTCATTGAAAATAAGAATTTGTTCTTAACCTCTCTAGGGTAGGGGGCAGCATTCAGAATTTTGGATGAAAAGCATGCCCAAATTAAATGGCCTGCCACTCGAGCCCAGAAGATATGATATGCATATAACTGGTAGATTTGGATAGAAAACTCTAAAGTTTCCAAAACGGTTAAAATAGTGTCTGTGAGTATAACATAACTGATTTAGCAGGCAAAAACCTGAGAAAAATAGTTTTTTTTTTGGTTTTGTAGTTTTCTATTCAATGCCATTACAGTATCCATTGACTTAGGACTCCATTTGCAGTTCCTATGCCTTCCACTAGATGTCAACAGTCTTTAGAATTAGTTTCAGGCTTGTATTTTTATAAATGAGGGAGTAAGACCAGTCTGAACGAGTGGACGCTAACATGAAGCAGGCTTTGTGTGCTTTCTTGTTAACCTTTTATATTGACTATGTTATTGTCCGGTTGAAATATTATAGATCATTTAGGTTAGAAAACAACCTGAGGCTTGAATATCAACATCGTTTGACATGTTTCTATGAATTTTACGGATACAATTTGGATTTTTTTGTCTGATTGTTTTGACTGAGTTTGAGCCTGTGGATTACAGAAGAAAACGCTCTAACAAAACAGAGGTTTTTGGATGTAAAGAGACTTCATCGAACAAAAGGAACATTTATTGAGTAAATGAATGTCTTCTGATTGCCACCATATGAAGACCATCAAAGGTAAGGGATTAATTTTATCTCTATTTCTGAGTTTTGTAACACTTCTGCTTGGCTGGTTACTGTTTGTAGTAATTTGTCAACTGGGCTATGTTCTGGGCTAGGTATGTTCTGGGCTAGGTATGCTTTCGCCGAAAATCATTTTATAAATACGACACTGTGGTTGGTTTAATAACCTCTTGCGATGAGCAATCCCGTATCTGGGAGCGTAATTATAGCCTCAAGCTCATTACCATAACGCAACGTTAACTATTTTTGAAAATCGCAAATGAAATGAAATAAATATATTTGCTCACATGCTTAGCCTTTTGTTAACAACACTGTCATCTCAGATTTTGAAAATATGCTTTTCAACCATAGCTACACAAGCATTTGTGTAAGAGTATTGATAGCTAGCATAGCATTAAGCCTAGCATTCAGCAGGCAACATTTTCACAAAAACAAGAAAAGCATTCAAATAAAATAATTTACCTTTGAAGAACTTTGGATGTTTTCAATGAGGAGACTCTCAGTTAGATAGCAAATGTTCAGTTTTTCCAAAAAGATTATTTGTGTAGGAGAAATCGCTCCGTTTTGTTCATCACGTTTGACTAAGAAAAAACCCGAAAATTCAGTCATTACAACGCCAAAGTTTTTTCCAAATTAACTCCATAATATTGACAGAAACATGGCAAATGTTGTTTAGAATCAATCCTCAAGGTGTTTTTCACATATCTATTCGATGGTAAATCACTCGTGGCAGTTGCCTTTCTCTTCTGAACCAAATGGTAACGTGCATGCAGCTGGCGATTACGCAATAATTTTGACGGAGGACACCAGGCGGACACCTGGTAAATGTAGTCTCTTATGGTCAATCTTCCAATGATATGCCTACAAATATGTCACAATGCTGCAGACACCTTGGGGAAACGACAGAAAGTGTAGGCTCATTCCTTGCGCATTCACAGCTATATAAGAACACAGCGCATTCAAAATCTGGGGCATTTCCTGTTTGAAATTTCATCTTGGTTTCGCCTGTAGCATCAGTTCTGTGGCACTCACAGATAATATCTTTGCAGTTTTGGAAACGTCAGAGTGTTTTCTTTCCAAAGCTGTGAATTATATGCATAGTCGAGCATCTTTTCGTGACAAAATATCTTGTTTAAAACGGGAACGTTTTTCATCCAAAAATTTTAATAGCGCCCCCTAATGCATAACTGGTTAACAAGAAGTTAATCTTTAAACCTATGTAAAATATGAATATTTTTTATTGGAACACAGGAGTGACGGTTGCTGATAATGGGCCTCTGTACGCCTATGTAGATGTTCCTTCAAAAATCAGCCATTTCCAGCTACAATCGTCATTTACAACATTACCAATGTCTACACTGTTTTTCTGATCAATTTGATGTTATTTTAATGGACAACAAATGAGCTTTTCTTTCAAAAACAAGGACATTTTTAAGTGACCCCAAACTTTTGAACGGCAGTGGGGGCGCTATTTTCACGTTCGGATGAAAAGCGTGCCCAGAGTAAACTGCCTGCTACTCAGGTCCAGAAGCGAAGATATGCATATTATTAGTATATTTGGATAGAAAACACTCTGAAGTTTCTAAAACTGTTTGAATGATGTCTGTGAGTATAACAGAACTCATATGGCAGGCAAAATCCGGAGAAAAATCTGACCAGGAAGCGGGAAATCTGAGGTTTGTAGTTTTTCAAGTGATTGCCTATCCAATATACAGTGTAAAATTTGGTCCGATTGCACTTCCTACGGCTTTCACAAGATGTCAACAGTCTTTAGAACTTTGTGTCAGGCTTCTACTGTGAAGGGGGAGTGAATAAGAACTGTTTGAACCAGGGGTCTGGCAGAATGCCATTAGTTTAGTCATGCACGTGGCCGTGAGCACGAGCTCTGTTCCTTTTCATTTCTAAAGACAAAGGAATTGTCCGGTTGAAACGTTATTGAATATTTATGATAAAAACATCCTAAAGATTGATTCTATACATCGTTTGACATGTTTCTACTAAATGTAATGTAACATTTTTTACTTTTCGTCTGGACCTAGTGCCTGCGCCTTGTGCATTTGTATTACTGGACTAAACGCGCGAACAAAAAGGAGATATTTGGGCATAAATGATGGACTTTATCGAACAAAACTAACATTTATTGTAGAACTGGGATTCTTGGGAGTGCATTTCGATGAAGATCATCAAAGGTAAGTGAATGTTTATAATTCTATTTCTGACTTTTGTTGACTCCACAACATGGTGGGTATCTGTTTGGTAACTGAGCGCTGTAGCTTTTTTGAAATCTGACACAGCGGTTGCAATAAGGAGAAGTATATCTTTAATTATATGCATAACACTTTATGATGAGTAATCCTGTAAATTGATGTCGCTCTCTGCAAAATCACTGGATGTTTTGGAGGCAAAACATTACTGAACATAACGTGCCAATGTATACTGAGATTTTTGGATATAGATATGAACTTTATTGAACAAAACATACATGTATTGTGTAACATGAGTCCTATGAGTGTTATCTGATGAAAATCATCAAAGGTTAGTGATACATTTTATCTCTATTTCTGCTTTTTGTGACTCCTCTCTTTGGCTGGAAAATGGCTGTGTTTTTGTGACTAGGCGCTGACTTAACATAATCACATGGTATGTTTTCGTCGTAAAGCCTTTTTGAAATTAGACTCTGTGGTGGGATTAACAACAGGTTTATCTTTAAAATGGTGTATAACACTTCTATGTTTGAGGAATTTTAATTATGAGATTTCTGTTGTTTGAATTTGGCACCCCGCACTTTCACTGGCTGTTGTCAAATCGATCCCGTTTCCGGCATTTCAGCCATAAGAAGTTATTAACATAGTTTTGACTTCTTCACTATTATTCTACAATGTAGAAAATAGTCAAAATAAAGAAAAACCCTTGAATGAGTAGAATGAGTAGTGTCCAAATTTTTGACTGATACTGTATATTTTGTTAAACGATGATTTGTTACCTCCAAACATTGATGATTTTTTGCTCTGATGAATTCACATGAGAAAATGAGCAGAAATAATAGAGAGTAATCTACACAGGATTGTTTCCATTTTTATTTGTAAATGCATCTTGGGTAGAACAAAGAAAAAATATATAATATATTCATATGTACTGAAACGTTCTGTTATGTACACGTTTAGGGGTTCCTCTAGAAATCTTCACAACCACAGACTTAAGATATGTTATTATAGTCTTCTGTGTCTTTCGCATGGATGCAGCTATGTACACTCCTGCGTATTAACATACATTCATAGGATGCGATAAAACACCTGTGTTTAAACAAGCATTAAAAATTCAAAAATTGAATGAAAGGAATGATGTACAATATCGTGTACCCCTGCTTTTTAATCTGCGAACAGTACATGAACTCTGCATGGACGGTATCTCTCTCACCATACATATTCACAACGGGGCATGGCATACATAACAAACAAGTTTCAAGAGAAAACAGGACATCAAAAGTAATGACTGTGTCATGGCCTAAATAAGTGTTGTGACTACAGTTCCCAGAAAGCAGTTCTTCTGGGTATTCAGCACCGTGGTGTAGTAGTATCCACATACATGATGACCTCACGCCAACATAGGCTTGTGGGTATTCCAGTAACAGATCAGGTTGGGTAGTTGAGTTGAGGCAGATTTTGTGTCAATAGTAAAACGGAGAGCAAAATGGACGTGTATGCTGAGCGAGTAAAGGGAGATACATTTCCAATTCCCTTTCCTCATTGTCTCAAACCATATCACCATTTCTCCATAAAACTGTGATGAATAACTTGTTGTACTACTATTTTCTCCCCTGGTAAGGATGCTGTGGTGGATTAAGGCCAGACGAGTGTCTAACAAATGGCTTGAGCCACTTACACGAAAAATACCAAAAAATACACAACACTGTTTAGACGTAAAAAAATCAACAATCATTAGCGTGCACAATTCTTTCTTTTTTTGCTTTTCGATTTGCATTTTCTCTGCCATTCTTTTACTTTCACCCACCTTGTATCAGAATCTGAGCTGGTGAAGTTTTTCTGAAACTTGAGAGTCCCAGTAGCTTATAGTGACGTGTTCTTATTTGTTATCAGTAGTTCATGTACAGAATTGACAATAGGCTCTGCTCCTCCCTTTGCATAAACAGTGTGCTGAATGAGTAAACTATTCTCTAACCTCTCTGTCAATGAGCTATGAGTGACAATGAAAAAAACAAGGACAACGTTTCTGGGGAAACTTCAACCTGACTTGGAGAAAGTTCCAGGAAAACTTTAACCTGACAGATGAGGAATGTCAAAGACATTGGCTCTTAACATGATAAAAGGCAGTCATATCCAGGTAAAATAGAAGGCTGTTACTGAAGAAATTATACATTTCACCTCAAATGAAAAAGCTTATCTTACCTATTAATGAAATAGAAGATGAAGACTGAACATAAAAACAAATAAAAAGAGTACAACATGCAAAAGCACCAACAGCAACAAGAATCTCAAGATATGTTGATTAATGAGAAGATGGTAAGTGTAATTTGTTGGTTTCACATGGTTGTTCATTGTTTTTGCTTTCTACAATAAATTATAGCACAATATTTCTCTAAAAGGCAAGGCGCACATCTCTCTCTCTCTCTCTCTCTCTCTCTCTCTCTCTCTCTCTCTCTCTCTCTCTCTCTCTCTCTCTCTCTCTCTCTCTCTCTCTCTCTCTCTCTCTCTCTCTCTCTCTCTCTCTCTCTCTCTCTCTCTCTCTCTCTCTCTCTCTCTCTCTCTCTCTCTCTCTCTCTCTCTCTCTCTCTCTCTCTCTCTCTCTCTCTCTCTCTCTATATATATATATATATCTCATATATATATATATATATATATACTCATACCACACATATTCACATCTCACACATACATTCCGTGCTCCCTTGGTCTATGTCCATTGAAGAGTGATCCGGATGGGGTCAGTTTGCTGTGCGCAGCGTCCGGCTTCGCGGAAAGCGATGGACTTTGATGTGTTTTGATAGATGGTCACTGCGGGCAAATTTCTTCTCACACACTGGACACTGGTAGGGTTTGACCCCTGAGTGGGACCGCCGGTGCCGCGACAGCTCATCCGACCGTGAGAATCTGGGAGAGACACACACAGATTTAGAATAGAATAAAACATTATTGTTTACATAACATGATAAACAAAAAAACATTCATCATATTTGAAATGTTCCTTGACATAGTACAGACAAGAGAATTTGGTTTTAGTTTCATTCCATATTATTGTCAAATGTTTGAGACAGTGATTCCGAAATGGTAGGATATACAGATTTATGTATAGTCGTGATGGTAAAAGTCATTTTACAGCAAGTAGCCGATATGTTTTGCCTTTAGCAGTCTTGGGGCAGTGTATACCATAATAAGTGACTGGCTACACCACGTCTGCTTGAACCAGTGTGTTATTTTGCAGTAAATCTGGGCTTCTCCCTTTTCTTGCAAGACCTACTGCATCTCACCAAGCCTTGCTAGTTATGTAATATCCCAGACTACATGTCATAGAGCTGGCTTAAAGTACATGGATGAACCCTAAAGTAATGCTACCAATGCTAAATAATTACCTTAAAACACATGGCTAGGCTGAGCTAAGGGACAGATCGAAATTTACTGGGGGGAGAGGTGGTCCAAAATAAGGGGAGGGATGTCCAACTTATTTTTTTGCTTTAGGGAGGTTTTTTATTTTATTTTATTGGGCAGAGGGGAGGCAGGTGTGTTTTTTTCCCCTGGTTTGCAATCACTCTCCTGCTCGTATTTTCCCTATAAACAATGGCTTGACTTACTTTTGATATTACCCTAATAAAACATCTGTGAAGATTTGGTATGGTGTGGCTATTACTAAGCTATAACTACTGCAGACTGACTCCAACAGTTGAACTTGAAATGAGGAAGAGAGGCCTACAAGAGTAGCTCCTATAATCTAACAATATAATGCTTATCTATTTAAACAAAATATTTGGATAAAAAATGAAAGAATCTGACATAAATAAATATATGTTACTGTGGTAGCACGCCACCGGCATATCTCTGTCTCTCTGGGGTTAGGCCTAAGCTTCTCTTCCTTTATATAGGCTACATATATACATTTATTAAAATCTGAATATCATACAGTGAACTCCTTAAGCCTAAAGGCCTACGCATGCAATAACCTGATACATTTAGAGCTCAAATCTCTGACAGCTGAACTGTGAGATGGACAATTATCCCCCCCCCCCCCCACACACACACACAACAAAATGTGGCTCATTTGGCCAAAATCCCTCAATAATGGATGGCGCTGGCTGCGCCAGGTTGGATCTGAATGCATATGGACTTATCTCAAAAGTCTGGTAGATTCAAATCATTCCTGTCATGTTGTCCGACACCAAATTTTCCAAAAGGAAACTGAAATAGCATATTGTTTATAATGAAGACTTCCGAATATTCATATGAAAATCTGTCGCCAATTGGATGGCTATAGACATCCTAGAGATAGACATCCTAGAGACTCTGGCAAGTGCACCACTCTAGTATCTTTTTGATTATGCCTGCACATCATGGTTCACCAGCAGCCCCAAACATCAAAAAAAAAAAGCTATCAACCAAACAAGCTTGAAAGAATTGTATTTAAACTCCCCCCTTATACTCATCTGGAGGTTGAACATTTTTTCTGTCTCTATCTCTGTAATATGTCTGTATCTATGTAATTGTGTATGTATTCATGTAAAAAATAGGGACCACAATGAAAATAAGTCCCTGACTTTATTGTGCAATCCCGGTCACCTTAGAACATATTTTTGTATATACAGTGCCAGTCAAAAGTTTGGACACACCTACTGATTCAAGGGTTTTTCTTTATTTGACTATTTTCTACATTGTAGAATAATAGTGAAGACATCATAACTTTGAAATAACACATATGGATGAAGTAACCAAAAAAAACAAATCAAAATGTATTTTATATCTGAGATTCTTCAAAGTAGCCACCCTTTGCATTGATGACAGCTTTGCACACTCTTGGCATTCTCTCAACCATCAAGAGGTAGTCACCTGGAATGCATTGCAATTAACAGGTGTGCCTTGTTAAAAGTTCATTTGTGGAATTTCTTTCCTTCTTAATGTGTTTGAGCCAACCAGTTGTGTTGTGACAAGGTAGGGTTGGTTTACAGAAGATAGCCCTATTAGGTAAAATACCTATATTATGGCAAGAACAGCTCAAATACGCAAAGAGAAACAATGGTCCATCATTACTTTAAGACATGAAGGTCAGTCAATCCAGAAAATTTCTAGAACTTTTAAAGTGCTATGATAAAACTGGCTCTTATGAGGACCACCATAGGAAAGGAAGACCCAGAGTTACCGCTTCTGCAGAGGATAAGTTTATTAGAGATACCAGCCTCAGAAATTACAAGTTCAAGTAACAGACACATCTCAAAATCAACTGTTCAGAGGAGACTGCATGAATCAGGCCTTCATGGTCCAATTGTTGCAAAGAAATCACTACTAAAGGACACCAATAATAAGAAGAGACTTGATTGGGCCAAGAAACACAAGCAATGGACATTAGACCAGTGGAAATCTGTCCTTTGGTCTGATGAGTCAAAATTTGAGATTTTTGGTTCCAACTACTGTGTCTTTGTGAGACGCGGTGTGGGGTGAACAGATGATATCCACATGTGTGGATCCCACCGTGAAGCATTGAGGAGGAGGTGTTATGGTGTGGGAGTGCTTTGCTGGTGACACTGTCTGTGATTTATTTAGAATTCAAGGCACACTTAACCAGCATGGCCTCCACAGCATTCTGCAGAGATATGCCATCCCATCTGGTTTGTGCTTAGTGGGACTATCATTTGTTTTTCAACAGGACAATGACCCAACACACCTCCAGGCTGGGTAAGGGCTATTTGACCAAGAAGGAGAGTGAAGTGCTGCATTAGATGACCTGGCCTCCACAATCACCCAACCTCAACCCAATTGAGATGGTTTGGTATGAGTTGGAACGCAGAGTGAAGGAAAAGCAGCCAACAAGTGCTCAGCATACGTGGGAACTCCATCAAGACTGTTGGAAAAGCATTCCAGGTGAAGCTGGTTAAGAGAATACCAAGAGTGTGCAAAGCATTCATTTTATTTATTTTATTTTTATTTAACCTTTATTTAACTAGGTCAAGGCAAAGGGTGGCTATTTTAAAGAATCTAAAATCGACATTGTTTAACACTTTTTTGGTTAATACATGATTCCAAATGTGTTATTTCGTAGTTTTGATGTCTTCACTATTACTGTACAATGTAGAAAATAATCAAAATAAAGAAAAACCCTTGAATGAGTAGGTGTGTCCAAACTTTTGATTGGTCCTGTATGTATTCTTTTAACTGACAAATAAAATCTATCAATCAATCCAAACTGTGCAGTGACCAATTGATGACTAGAAACATACATCTGTTACAAAGCACCAAAAAGTTTCATGACAAACCCTTGATACTGGGTAAGGGAGGGATTCATTTTCTGTTTGCCGAGATTGACATAGTCTATTTATTGTGGTGTTAAAAAAAGCAACTCATGATATTGACGTGCCAAAGTTGGTATGCTTTGTTTATTGGTTGTGTGGTGCATTCGCACAGAAACCTGTTGGTGGAAAATCTGTTGCATATATTATATATAATTATAAATCTGATTCCCCCCTAGCTGATAATTGTATGCAGCCGGCTCTGATTGCATTGTAATGAAACAGACATGGCGAGAGCACGCTCGTCTGTGGTGGTCGGCGAACCCTCAACCTTCTGGCCTGTAGCACCTGCATGGCATCGATTGTTCCACAAAAGCATGCTGAAGTGCCAATGTTGTATCCACGTGTATAAACACATGGTCGCTTGTTATTTGTGGTCGCAAACATTATTTTGAATTAACTTTATGAGGGGGAGGGTGCTATTTTACAGAAGAAGGGGAGGGTCAGATGAAAACATTTTTGGGCAGGGGGGGGTACAAAGGCAATGCAAAAAAAGGTTAAAGCCATCTTAATTTAAACACATGACCTTACCAGTGCTATGAAGATCATCGCTAGCTAGTTAGCGCTAGCTTAAAACCCAAGGATAAACCTTGGCGAAATCCTATTAGGGAATGCTAAGTAGTTGGAGCTTTCGTACAATTGTACATGGCTATAGGCTTAAAGCAATGCTTATGTGGCAGTGTTAACTAGTTAGCGCCAGCTTGAAACACATGATCAAGGTTAAGGCATGACAACTATTGGCCTCGCAGCAATCTCTCCCAAGCCTAGCTCTGTCAGTCTCCCAGATGTTACAGCCAGAGCTGACATGATGATGAATGGATACAATCTCGAGCCTGTAATTAAGCAGCAATGCTCAAGGAGTCGAATAAAATCCACTTTACTATCTGTCACGCAAACACATAAAACATGAGTCCCCACACCACGAGGAGAAAAGAGGTTTGGGCTCAGATAGCTAGCTTAGTAGGACACTAAATAGTCCACTACAGAAGGCCTATTGCCATGACTCTCAAAATAAGGGCTCAGTCTGATTATAGTAATAAAATAATACTATTTGTTATTAATAACAGTAGGGTAATAATACAAGAGTATGACTCTAGAGCACATGTTTAGAACACAAAAATGACACAAGCTCTACAATAGTAGTACTGCCAATGGTAGTGGCTATTGAATAGTCGTGTGTACAGTAAGGTTGTTTCTCATTCTGGCCCCCTCCTGCTCAACAGTCCCCTCATGCCTCGTGTGTAGGCACACTCTGAGAATAACCCCCCCACCCCCCACCCACCTACCCAGGGAGTCCCCCTGATTCGTTCCTCTGTCTGACTGACTGACTGACTGGAAGCAGTGGAATAACAGTGTGTGGAGTGTGAGTGCCCCTGGCCTTGTGATGCTATGATATCAATGTCATCTCCAGAGAAAATATGGGGAGGTTTAATTGGATTTTGCTGTGCGCGTGTTCGTGTGTGCACATACAAGACATATAAGACAAAGAGAGGGATAAAGAGAGAAATACTGCGAGACCATGTGTACGTAAGGGTGAATTCTGTAGGTGTGCATGCATGGGTGTGTATGTGTTTGTGTGTGCTCACAACGTTCCCTTACCTGTTTGCACGTGTGTCTGTACACTCTTAGAAAAGAAAGGTGTTACCTAAAAAGGGTTATTTGGCTGTCCCCATAGGAGAACCTTTTATAGAACCCTTTTTGGTTCCAGGTAGAACCCTTTGGGGTTTAATGTAGAACCCTTTCACACAGATGGTTCTACATGGAACCTAAAAGGTTCTCCTATGCGGACAGCCAAAGAACCCGTTTGGAACTCTTTTTTCCCCTAAGAGTGTATGCATGCATGTCTCCGTCCAACTGTAAAAGTCTCAGCCTTAGCACAGAAACCTCACCCCGATCCTTCTCCCTTTTCAAGCAGACTGCCAGCCTAGACGTTCCTATCACACAGTCATGGTAACTATTCAGTGCTTAGCCTTTGTTCGTCTCACTTCCACACTAGTTTCCCTCAGCCTGATTGTGTGCAAAACAGCCCCCTCACACAAAACAGGGCCCTTACTCACACACACTCTCTCTCTTTCTCTCTCTTCCTTCTTTCTCCCTCTCACTCTCTTTATCCTTTCTCACTAGCCCACTCTCTATCTCGCTCTCTCTCTTCCTCTCTCTCTTCCCTCTCTCTCTCTCTCTCTCTCTCTCTCTATACCCCCCCTTCATCCAACCCACCGTCTTGCCTCCACTCTAACTAAATCCTGTCTTTTGTGTCCAGACAAGACCCCTTTTGTTGGGCTGAGATGCATCGCCTGGATAACTACTAGAGAGATTTCTGCTGCAGCCGAGCTCATCTACTGGAACAGACTTGCAGCATTACAAATACGCGGCCACTGGCAGGTGGCCAAGTTGATGCCAAAGTCAACATAAATAAATTGACTAATGCAGTACCCTTTTCAGGAATATCGATTCCTCAGTGTGTGCAAGAGGAGAAGAAATTGACTGCAGTCCATGAACGGTTGAGCATATAAGGGAGGGAGCGAGGCAGGTAGCCTAGTGGTTAAGCAAATTGGGCCAGTAACTGAAAGGTTGCTAGTTCAAATCCCAAGCTGACAAGTTGACAAATCTGTTGATATCCACTTGAGCAAGGTATTTTACCCTAGTTGCTCTGGATAAGAGCATCTACTAAAAATTTTTTTTTTAAATTAAATATGTAATGATTCTATACAAAATAATAGTGCTGAGCGATTAACCAACATTTTTGTAATTTTTCATTTTTTAAACAACTAATTGACCAGAATCGGTTAAATTATTTGAACTCCAATTATTATTATTTTTCTTCTGCGAGCTCAATGAGCAATTTCTCTAGAGAGAAATCAGATCAAGCCTGAACTGTGCGATGTAGTAGGGAGTTGTAGTTTCCAACAGGCCAGTATTCTACAAAGCTTAGTGCAGAAAACTTGGTAATTAACTACAATGACAACCCATTGTGCGCGCCTACTTTTCCGGTCTGTGTGGGCCAGTCATGGAGAGGGAGAGGCAGGGAAGAGACAGAAGAATTTGCGATTGAGAGGGATAGAGAGCAGTTGCTTCGTGAGGTATCTCTACCTGAAGAAAAATTATGATCTAAGTGATTGATAGTTGGTATTCAGCAGTCATTAAAGTATGCCTTATTTACTTTGAAGAACTACTAAAATAGTGATTTTGTCAGACAGCATAGGCAGCAGCTCTATGGAGATGAGATGATGATTTGGAATGAAATAATAAAGTAATCAAATAAAACAAATGTAATTTACACAACAGCTAAAATATTTTATTAAAATAATATGAATAAATTATGGTTAATAAGTGAGCAGTATAATATGCAATCACTGCCACCATGGGACTTATATTAATTGTTTTATTCTGTGTTGTTACAGCATTCAACATACATTTAAAAAATAATTTAAACCCGAAATAGATAACCGTGATTTTTATTTATTTTTACAATCTAACCGTAATCACACCAACCTCAAAAAGCACTAATCACTCAGCATTACAAACTAACATGCTGTAAGGAGCGTGTTGACAATACATACATACTGTACGTGTAGGGGATGTCAAAGTCATCTGTAGGATGTTGACTGGAATGCATTGGTGACATCACACCTTCCATGAGATCTAAAGGCAACTGTCGCTCACACAGTGACAAACTAGTATTTTGCTCTAATGGCTAAAATGGTTGAATTGCATGTGAAGTTGTATAGAAGGTTGCTAGTTCGATCGCTGGTCAGGGCAGAACAGAATGTACTCTGTTACACACACATACACTCACACACACCACTAACAGATCCCTACTTTGCCCATGTGTTGGCTTGTCCCTGCTCTTCTAGCCACCTGTACTTAGTGAGGTCTGTGTAGGGCATATGGATAACATTTCTCCTGGCTTAGAAAGCTAATTTCACCTGATACTGTCACTCTCTTGCCTGACCCTGTGTCCTCAGGAAATCAGCCAGTTGTACTGGGGGACAAGAGTCACACAGTCAATCACACACGTTCGCACACACACACACACACACACACACACACTTACTCATGCACAATCATGCACAGCTGTCGAGTCAGAACAGGAGGCACCCGAGTTGCGCCCATGTGACCTCGACCCACATGCTTCGGCTCAGTTTTAGTTTACACCAGCAGAAATATGACACCCCCGCCATTCTCACATATCCCAGATATCTCTCTGCCTGAAAAAAGTGTGAATCTGAGGGAACATGTTAATGTCTCTTGACAAACCTCCAATTAACACTTTGAACGCAGCCTGACAGCCATTAAGACTGCAAGAGCTCTGGAAAAGCAGATGAGGAGAAAGAAGGCAAACAATGACTTGATATAGATTTCTTCCTTGCTTTCTATTTTCTGACGATATCTGTAGATGAACATGGTGGGCTGTACTGGGCAAGTCAGTTAAGAACAAATTCTTATTTTCAAAGACAGCCTAGGAACAGTGGGTTAACTGCCTGTTCAGGGGCAGAATGACAGACTTGCACCTTGTTAGCTTGGAGATGTGAACTTGCAACCTTTCAGTTACAAGTCCAATGCTCTAACCACTAGGTTACCCTGCGGCCCCAAATGTGTTCCTTTATTGAAGACTTTTTCTTCCTTTTAAGTGGTATCCAACTACTCCACAAGGGGAAATATCACTTAGTGCTAGACACATGTATAATGATTCCCTGCACTGCTACTGTGGCGAATGAATCGTGGCACTGGAATAAAGAAATAGCATGTTGAGTGACAGCCAAATAGCCATAAGGAAACAAGCAACTCAATTCCATGTTTAGCGCCATGAACGCTGAGCCTCATCGGCTAGCTTGGTGCTGCGAGAGAATGAGCCTCTACAAATAAGTAATGGAGCCTGTGGATCCTGTAGAGTCTCACTTTAAGCCCCTCGCTGGGGCTAATTGATGACCTCATCAGACAGGTCAATTCGGGTGCCAGACACGGTCTGTGGTGCAAAGGCTTCCTTCCATTGAGGAACATGACACCCTGCATGTACTGTATAATGGACAGACATATAATTACCTCACTGCGTCCAGAAAGGCCTTACGGTAACAATAGGGTATAATCCATATCTCACACATGATTGTGAAAGCATGTGTTCACTGACTGGTCTCTCTCAAAACCCCCTAAGCATTCTCTAAACAACCTGCCATAACCATAAAGCAACGTTGATCAAATCTCTCGAGATAACGACGTCTTAAATTCTTGAGCTTCAAAACCCTGACACCTGTCGAATACAATTACGAGAGCGAGTGTGTTGAGATGATCTATTTCGATATATTGGGAAGAATGATCACGTTATGTGGTCAACGGTGGAAGCTTGCTATAGGTATGTTTACTACGTTGAATGTCCGGAAGCTTTTTGACATAGAAAATCCATAAAGCAATAAATCATCATAATCATCATCATCATCATAATCATAAAGTAATACATCATCATCATTGTCAGTGAGCACCCACTCACCTCCATCCACAGCCCGGCCAGGTGCAGGCAAAGGGCTTCTCCCCCGTGTGTCTCCTCAGGTGGGCCTTCAGGTGGCTGCTCTTGGTGTACATCTTGGTGCAGCCGGGAAAAGTGCATTTATGCATTTTGATAAGGTCCGCCACCGGGTTCTTCTGGAACTTCTGACCCCCCACCAGCAGCCCATGGCCCTGGCCCCCGACCGCCACCTCACCGAGGCCCAGGGGCTTGGCCGCGATGGGCACCGGTGCGATGCGCACAAACTTAGAGGAGATGTTGAGGCTGGTGGAGGGAAGCAGCTGGGGCACCAGGGCGAAGGTATGCCCCTGGATGTTGACCAGCAGCTGGGCAATTTTTATGTCTGATGCTGACTGAGGAGGAGGCTGGACAACGGTGGGAGGAGGCGGAGGAGGAGGAACCGTGGCACCAGGTTCCTGTTTGATCTGAATGGGCTGGATCTGCAGGATGACCGGCATTCCAGCGCTGCCACCATTTTCACAGCTCTGTGTTGATCCTGGCCTGCTGGATAATGAACCACTCGTGAACACGTCGTTGTGCGGGCTTTCGTTGTACTCCTGTGACGATGTGGCTGGTGTGCTTTTGGTCTCGGTGACGGTGGTAGCATTTGCGGTCGGCACAGTTTGGTCTGAATGCTTGGCCTCTGGTTCCAGCCTTGGCCCTGGGGATGAGGACTCCCTGTACACCTCCAGTCCCACCCCCAGCCCCAAGATCTCCTCCAGGCCCGGCCCCAGCGCCCCCTCCTGGGCCTCCTGCTTCATGGACGACACCACCTCCATGTTCTCCTCCAGGAACTCCTCTATCTCCTCTAAGGTGGGATGGAAGGACGGCTCCTCCATGTCCACTAAGGACCAGACCGGGAAGTCCACGCTCTCCTCCTTCAAGGCCTCTGGGTGGGGGTGGGATGGCGCGTCCCTCTGTGAGTCCCACAGAAAGGTGGGCAGTGACATGGGGATGGCCGCCCCGGTCCCTTCCCCGCCTAGGGAGGTCTGGGACAGCAGAAGGTCCAGGATGCTGTCTGAGCTTTCTGCACTGGAGCTGCTGCCATAGCTGGAACTGAGCACTTGGGAGTCGGGGCTGGAGCAGGAGCGAGGGCTGGACGACTCGCTCAGGTCATCCTCGGAGAAGGGCGAAGGCATCACATGGTAGGTCCCCCCGTCCGTCACCATGTCCAACAGGCGGTATGCCGGTGGGGAGCCACCGTACGGTAAAAACGTGTCCTCGCCTCTCACTAGGAAGTTATCCACCATTCCTGGCTAGGGGCCAAGAGAATGTTTCCCACTTTGTGTTGAAATTTGTCTTTCTGATACAGCAGTTTGTTAGGGTTATTCCTCTTGTTGTCGGGAGACTGGGACCAAATAAACCCACGAACGGGTCACCACAGCAAGGTCGTGCTTCGCAGAGAGATAGAGAACACCTGTTGTTCTCTCTCAAGATAAAAAAAGCTTGGGTAGAAAAAGTCTTAAATTCCAAGGTTTCCAGCCCAGATACTGTATATCTAGACAAACATAAATAAGCAGATAAGAAGAGAGAGAAAGTTACTAAACTCATTTTCACTGTAATAGCAGACAAAAGCCTACAGGGAAAATTACAGATAGCCAAGACCTAATCACAAGTCATGAATCTCCGATGCACCATCTGTGAACCAAATTATCTTCAGCCACTCAGTTTCTAGCTTGCACATGAAAAATATGGAATGCTGTGCATGTTTCCATTTCGAGTTCGATCGCGGTTGGCATAAGATGAAGCGGTTGTTGTGAGAGATGAAGTGACTTCCAGAGCGGCTATTGGCTATCACATTCCTTTACCTGTATTTCAGGAGCAAACATAATTTAAAATAACTTGATGACGTCACGCAATGTAAATTATTCCTGACAAAGCACACTTTTGTCTCACACATTTACATTTAAATAGGTTTTTAGTGCATTTTCTTTATTGAATGAATTTATTGGATATTCTTTCATTTGAACAAATGTTTTACTATATTGAATTATTCTAATTGTTTGATTCTAAACGTTGCAAGGAATTTCTTTATTTTAATTTGTAACTAATTTTTTACTTGCAACACTGTCAAGAAAAGGCAAAGCTGAGCATGGATGTTTCACCCTCGCCTTCTCTGGGCTCTTAGCTCAGTGACCGACAGTAACCCACCAAAGGAACTGTCAATGGATTAACATAAAGCACTGTGTGGGGCAGCCAAGAGCACTGAGCAATCCATATAGTACATACATCACCTGCAAGCTACTTACAGAACATGCAAAACGCAATAAATCAACTCCAATTACTGGAAATTCACTTGAATGGGAATGACACGCAATTATTGCGTAATATCCAGTGCATAATTGCTCCATTCATCTGTTCTGCTTGACCATGTATATATTGTTCACCTAGATACATTAATGCTTTTATAATCTCTCAGGGGTGTCAAACTCATTTTGCCCGGGGCCTAATTCAGTCTTTAATGAGGTCCAGGGGGGGCAGCCTTGAAAATGTGTTATATTTCCTTGCAGTCAAAATTAGCCAAAAACGGTCCTTTATTCATCGTTTTCGGAATTGTTGATGCTCCCTGCCTGACTGTAGCTTTCATTTCAGTGATTATAAACGAGACACAGTCAAGAAACTGTATGGATGTAAGTCCATTATCATTTCTACACAGTTTCAATCTGGTTTTTAGTCATTTTAAAGTATTGTTTGGAACCGGATTGAACCCATTTGCAGGCTGAATCCGGCCCGCGGGCCATGTCTTTCACAGGACACCACTGCTATTGCCTAGTAAAGCCGCATGTGCAGATTATGTTCATGCAATTACGTGCTATTTCAATAATAAACACTGTATAATTACAACATACTAATAAGAAAACTACTATTTTCAAACTACTATTGGCAGAAAAGACACATTTCTAAACATTTGCTTGTCTCATTTGATCATAACTCATAATCTACAGATGATAGTTTTGAAGCAAACGAGCACATATTTTGCCTATCCCAGCAGCTATATAACGCGTAAGAAAGCGCTGCTCCAACGTTCCAACGTAAACATGTTTTTGTCCAGCAGTGTGCTGCGGCATACGGTGGTAGGCTGGAGGAGAAACGCACGCCCAATATCTCTTGCAGAATATATTCCCAAGGAAAATATGCGGGGAAAAATAATCTCTGATCTTACCTTATTCATCAAGCATGTACAAATCCCTGTTTAATTCCAATGTATTTACTTTTCCTTTGCATTCGTTGGGGAATCTCTCTCTAATGCATGCCTTGCCCTTGAGACTTGCCATGCAGCACCGTTCAGACTGACTAGCGGCGAGGCAGAGTTGTACTATATTACCGTCACATGACTGCTGGTGTGTGTGTTATATGAGTTAAAATAAGAGGTTGGATCTGAAGGCTCGACCCAGCTCCGCGCCGCTATTGGCCAACAGTACGTGGAGGCTGGTCTCTGAATATGTCAATCAGGATGTGTGCGCCTACATGTGGGATGTTTAGTAAAGGAAGACAGTAATTTCATAGTTTTCCTCTCATCCTTATTTCCCATCGCCTGAAGAGCAGATAACTGTTGCGGTAAAAGGAGACTGGGATGTTGAACAATGTAGCCTATTTACTGGAGTCTCATATGACTCCCAATAGAAAGCTAAATAATAATTGATCATGGATGGATATTGGATATGGCTGTGAAAGTAGTCAATTCTTGGGAGTTTACTTGAATTCATTTGAACACATTTCAATGGAAGGAGTTTGCTTTCCTCGAAAGAAGTTCACAACACAGTGTTCTTATTATGTATGCTATGAAACTGTTGGAAAGACTGAACATTCTGTATAACGTTTTTACAATGTAGCCTACTGTTATTACAGTGTTACAATCATCCTCTCGGTCCATGCAATTTTGATGCAGCAAAACACTGAACACTACAACTGTGTAGTTCTTTGATAGTGAATGAACTTGACGAACATCATACACAGCAGTATGTCCTGTACTTCTAGACACCAATCCTTGAACAAACATGATTCAAGTTCAGTTACAAAGAGAGGAACCCACACTCAGGAAGAATGTAGGCTAACCAGTGCAGCCAGGCGTACTCAGACAGGAAGTGTTTAAAAACCATTAGAATGTGCGTGAACGTGCCTGTTTATTTGTTTCAGTCACTTCAACATTCTGAGAGAAACACATGGCGGGAGCGAGTTATCCTGGGAAACTGGTGGCTGTATCCGCATGATTGGCAGAGGAGAGTGAAAATAGATATTGTGATGGATTTTATATGCATGTGCTTTTCTTATAACTAATTTCTGTGTTCCATTCATGTGCTGTTCTAATAACCAATTTCTGTGTTCATGCAATTGACTAATTGAACAAATCCTCACTTATCAGTATCTGCAATTTGGCAGTACGCCCAGACCTTGTTTTGAGAACGAAAGATATCTCGGGTTTCAAGGTCTCAGCTTAGAGAAAAAAAGCCTTGTGAGGTATTGGTTTGTCACATGTTATGAACCAGTATTGGTCGGTCACATGAATGAAACAAAACTGTAATGATGATATAATTATGCTAAATCGTGCAAATGTAACTTGTCTGTGTATAGACGTATATAAGACAACTGCTGGGACGACCGCAGCAGAGATTCTGACACTCTATGGTGCATTAAGTGTGTTGGAACCTCACCAGCGCTCTGACAATAAACAATGATTCATATAAGATTGACTGTCCCTTTGTAAGAATTTCCCCAACAATATCTTTGTGATCCTGAAAATTACACATTTGCTTTTTCTTGCCGTTGATATATTGCTGGTAGTGGATAGAATACAGTGCATTACACATACCACCTGAAAGGTGGAATATTTTCTTCATTATCTCTTTTTTTGGAGGAAATAATATACATTTGAATAAGCAGTTAATAACCACAGTGTCTATTCTTCTACATTAAAATATTTCTACAGTATATATTTCTTCTACATGAATATATTTCTATACAGTATATCATTCTGTACTGTAGTCTACCGCCTGAGGCCAACTGACAACACTACCAGTACCACTCTCTCTCCCTCATCAGCTCAAGTGCACAGTATGAGACCTGACCACTGTCACAGTCTGTCAGCGGGGGTCTGGCTGGTAGGAATGTATTAGTGCGAATGTAATACTGTGTTGTACAACGTGCCAGCCTGTCTGGTCTGTCTGGAAGGCAAACAGCAGGCCATGGCTGACCTGCTCTGACCTTCTAATGCGCACATCAAACAGCTGGGAGACCTGTTGTGATCGTCATCCCGCTCCGGGTCACTCCCTGGATTAGACCTGGGCCGTGTTCATTAGGCGTCAAAGGACTACAACATAATTGAAACAGGGAGATTACCTAAGAAATTCTAATTTTTGCTTTCCGCTGCAAAACGTTTTAAAAGGTTTTCTCCCCTAATGGATGTTACCCCGGAGGGATGCAGAGGGGGATCGAGAGAGGCGTTGAGCCACAGATTAGTCACTTTGCCTTTGTCCTACTTCCTGGCCCTTGAGGGACCGGATAGCAATCATATTTGGAGCCAGAAAATGTTGGTTAATGTGTTAAACTAACTGTATCCTTAATGACAGGCCAAAGGATATGGTACATTTGAATAACTGTGGAAAACTGTAGCCATATATGTTAAAACATACATGGTGTGGACAAGATGTCACAGTGACATATACTGTATGTGTTAATATGTTGACAAATAAGTTGAAATGATACATGCATTTTTAAATATATGTTTTTACTTTATTCAAAGAATCCCATTGAGATCTAAAATCTCTTTGCCAAGGCAGACCACAGCCAAGGAAGCAGATCCAGTATAAAACACAGAAAATCATATAACAAAGAAACAAAAACATACAGTCTGTATTCTATCTAGCCATCTAGTGCTAACAGTGACACACGTCCTGCAGCATATACACAATTGCATATACACAAAAGGGTTCCAAAAGGGTTCCTCTGCTTCCTCTATGAAAGAACCCTTTGAGGAACCCTTTTGGGTTCCAGGTAGAAACCTTTTTGTCTTTAGAAATACACTGACGGTTACTAACTATGACTGATAGCTTACAGCGAGTAGTATTCATATTCTTATACACAGTACAGTTAAAGTAGATCTTTAGAAAGAGGAGAGGTGCTGTGACACAATATGGCTGTTATTTGTTTTTTAAAGCTAAACTTTCTTTTTGCCTGAGTAACCTCTGGTGGCAGAGCATTCCACAATGACATGGCTCTATACATAACTGAGTGACTCATTAAGTCTGTCTTTGGTTTGGGTACTGTGAAGAAACCCATAGTGGCATGTCTGGTGGGGTATGTACAGTATGTCTGCAAACAGACTGTACAAGTGGTTAGGCATTTTCAACACACAAATGTTTCTTAAAAAAACTAGAAGAGAAGAAGTCAGTTCTCCTCAACCCTCAACCATGAAAAATGATGAAGCATTTTGTTGATGTTAGTGTTGTGTGTGCAGTTAAGAGCAAGGCGTGTTGCTTTGTTTTGGGCCAGATGCAGCTTTACTAGGTCTTTCTTCTGACCTTATTAACGGACAGTAATCAAGATGGGACAAATTAAAAGCCTGAACAACTTGAGCAGTTGATATTTGTGTCAAAAAAGGAGAACATATTTTTTATAACAGACCTACCTCTTCCACCTTCACAACAACATTGACAATATGACTTGACCATGATAACTGACCATCCAGTTCATGTTAAAATCTATTGGAGGTTAAATTAAGAAAAAAAAATTGAGACTGTGTGTGTGTGAGCTTTGACAAAACACCAGTATTAGACTGACGGTCTGACTTTTGTCGGCCACTATTAACACAAGACCAGCATGGCACAACTCCAGTCATATCAGAAGCATTTACCCACCCAAACTTTACCCATAACTTAATAAAATGTAGGTAGAGAAATGAAGCCACTGGCACTCTATAAACAAAATGGTTTACCTTCAAAAAATCTGAACAATTCCAAGAGTAGATGTTGCCAATTTAACTCTTAATCAATGTAATCAGGGCCGGAATCATAAAGCGTCTCAACAGTCAGAGTGCTAATATAGGATTAGTTTTGCGTTTCAGATCAAATTGATAAAGATTACATGGACAGGAGGGACCTGTAATAGAGACAAATCGATTAGCTAGCATAATCTGAGTATTATCACAACGCGCTCTACAGTATCCTGAGTTAGCCAAGACATTTCAGTACACTGGGTGTCAATAAGGTGAGGTGTAGAGGGGATTGCACAAATCCTCTTTGGGGTATAGGCTGTGGGCAGCAGATCAACTTGCAGAGACCTTTAGCTTGAGAAACTATTGACCCTCACTGGACACATGAGAAAATATAAATACTTCCTCAATATCAACCCTCTCACACTCAAAAATTTGAATTTAGATCTTTTTTTTGCCTATATAGAGGAGCACATGGACTATGCAAATATGGGTACAAATATCATAGAATTATCAGTGGTGGTCTGGCCCATACCCAAAATTGTCAGTTGTGCTATAATAACATATCAAGTATTCTTCCGTGCCCAATGTAAACAAATGAGACGTCCCGGGCAATTTGATGCTAAGCAATCTAACTCCAAAATTCCCTGAGTCTTATAAAATGCAGTAACATAGAACACAAGCATTTGACGACTGAGTAGAATGTTGGGAAACAGTGTCATCGAGTGGTAAGAAAATAGAACCTTCTGAACAATAATGTTACCACGGCAACAGAACGCAAACTCAGGACAATCGAGTTCCGAAGAAAAAGGGTAGAACTCTCAAGATGCTCATTTGACAAAGTGTTTCAGCAGAATATACCGCAAAGGGATTAATCTAATTGAAGGTAAGGAAAGATGTTCAAAACAAAACCGTATTTTACTCTGACATAATATTACATAAAGTAGGTTGCAAAATATTTTGTATGTTACAACAAGCCTATTTGGCTCCATTTTTAGATTTTTGGGCGACATTGTTGATAAACTTTTGGAAACAGAAATAATAAGAATAATTTATTAAATTTGTGAATCGCTTCTTATTATACAAAATCATCTCAAAGTGCATAAAATTAAAACCAAATAGAAAACAAATTGACAGGGCAACTGACACAAAGAACACAGCTGACGCTATAAAGGACAAGGATACCAAGGAGAACAGCTATTAAATGAAAGAGAAAGGTCTTTTGGCCCGTTTTAAACGAAACATTATTGTAACATTCTCTTGATGAAAACAACCAAGCAAAACTATAGACATGTCTTACACAGTTAGAATGTGGACAGAAAATAGCCTATGATGTTACTCACCATTTAGAGAATTCACTTGTTACCACATTCACCATTGTGATTTGATTGACTTATAGTTGACATGCAATGTGTGAAAAAACCTGTCCCCTATTTATCAGTCTTAGCAACCCTAATTGTGGTAATTTGCATTCACTTTCTACTGTAGGGATGCTGTCACCAACATCAAGGCACAGTAAGTATCAGTCATATAAGTCTTCATCTTGACACGCTGATAGTGTACAATGGCTTTTACTAAGCACATAGGGGAGAGTGGGGTAAATTGAGCCATTTTTTTACTTTCAACATCACCCCATCAAGGGATATATACTATTCTTTCTAACAAAGACATCTACATATATTTCAGGCTGTTGTGTATCGCTGGAAATAACCAGAATTCATGTAAACATGAAAGTTTTGAAAACAGAGCTTGAAAAGAAAACAAGTGGTCTCTTGGCACAACTTACCCCGGATATGGGGTAAGTTGAGCCATGGGACAGGGTAGGTTGAGCCATGGGACAGGGTAGGTTGAGCCATGGGACATGGTAGGTTGAGCCATGGGACATGGTAGGTTGAGCCATGAGACAGGGTAGGTTGAGCCATGGGACAGGGTAGGTTGAGCCATGGGACAGGGTAGGTTGAGCCATGGGACAGGGTAGGTTGAGCCATGGGACAGGGTAGGTTGAGCCATGGGACAGGGTAGGTTGAGCCATGGGACAGGGTAAGTTGAGCCATGGGGGAGGGTAGGTTGAGCCATGGGGCAGGGTAGGTTGAGCCATGGGACAGGGTAGGTTGAGCCATGGGACAGGGTAGGTTGAGCCATGGGACAGGGTAGGTTGAGCCATGGGACAGAGTAGGTTGAGCCATGGGACAGGGTAGGTTGAGCCATGGGACAGGGTAGGTTGAGCCATGGGACATAGTATGTTGAGCCATGGGACATAGTATGTTGAGCCATGGGACAGGGTAGGTTGAGCCATGGGACAGGGTAGGTTGAGCCATGGGACAGGGTAGGTTGAGCCATGGGACAGGGTAGGTTGAGCCATGGGACAGAGTAGGTTGAGCCATGGGACAGGGTAGGTTGAGCCATGGGACAGGGTAGGTTGAGCCATGGGACAGGGTAAGTTGAGCCATGGGACAGGGTAGGTTGAGCCATGGGACAGGGTAGGTTAAGCCATGGGACAGGGTAGGTTGAGCCATGGGACAGGGTAAGTTGAGCCATGTGACAGAGTAGGTTGAGCCGCCCGCACATTTTTGTACTAAATGAAATATTACCACTACCTTTGTAGATAAAACTACGTCTATCTTTATTTCCCAAACACAATTCAACACAATCACTTTTTTGTCTTTTAATAATTGTAAGCATCTTTTAACACAGGCTTAATACCTAACAAACACTGTACTTAAAAACAACAACACTTTTAACATAGGCCAGGCCCGGTTGTTACCTCATATCCCAGCAATAATGCCTTGCATTATACCTGGGAAGAACCAGGGTAGATTGAGCCATGGGACAGGGTAGGTTGAGCCATGGGACAGGGTAGGTTGAGCCATGGGACAGGGTAGGTTGAGCCATGGGACAGGGTAGGTTGAGCCATGGGAAGAAAACACTTCATTTTACTCAACTTGCCATTGGCTCAACAATTGGGTCAACTTACCCCAAGGCAAACATTTTGACTATATTAGCCCACACAGCTACAAGGATGCACTTTCATGCTAGGTTTAGGACCTCGTTTTGAAGCTTATAGAGAACCCAACTGATGTCGAGAGAAATCTTTAAATGATCTACTTTGGTTTAGATACAAGCACCATTT
This sequence comes from Oncorhynchus masou masou, assembly GCF_036934945.1. NCBI lineage: Eukaryota > Metazoa > Chordata > Actinopteri > Salmoniformes > Salmonidae > Oncorhynchus > Oncorhynchus masou. The sequence goes on along the minus strand of NC_088216.1, from coordinate 41,552,254 downwards.
AACCTCTTATTAACATAGTACATTAATTTTACTTGGTGAAAATCAGTTTTATGGACCTAACTTTCTTACCATGTTTTCAATGTAGTTTCTTCCTTCAAAGATTCCATGAAAATATAACCTCTTCCTAAACATTTGGTCAAAAGATTAATTTTGTGTATAGTTTCTTAGAAACAAGGATGGCTCAACTCCTTTTGCTCAAGTTACCCCACTCTCCCATGGTGAATGAGACACATTTTGTGAAGGCTCGCCATGCAAGACTAGGCTACTTTACACATAATAAACCTACTGTTTCTACTGGGGTGTGAATTCTAGTTTTGATTTTCTATATTTTGTATGCGATTCTTTTCGACAGGAGGACCAAACATGCTGTCAGGTCCCATGATAGTTGCCCAGTCGGCGAGTGCCACCAAGTCAGTGATATCTACAGGTAGTAGCTATTATACATATCATCTAACCAACTGGTTAGCATTACTTGTAATATTGATGATGAGTCACTTTGAGGTTACCCCTAGAATGATTCTGTCATAAAATAGACTAGGAAGAAGTAATGGAAAAATCTTGTTCCAATTCCATGTCGTTCATCTCACTTAGTCATTTGACTTTTATGACATCCCTCTAATCCCACTTCATTCCAGTCTAGGGTTAACCTGTTATAAACTACTGTAGATAAAATAATTAAATAAAAACTGTATAGAAAATGTCATCAACAGTTCAATCAACTGGTTCTGAAATGTATGACACCATCCTAGATGCACAAAGACAGTAAAATAGTAGGAGGGGAGAGTAGGGTACATTGAAAACATTTTTTACATTCAGCATCACTCTGCCAAGGGAGATATAGTATTGTTTCTAACAAAGACGTCTGCATATATTTCAGGATGTTGTATATCCGTGGAAATACTCAGAATTCATGTAAACTTTACAGTTTTAAGAACATAGCCAGTTATGGGGAAAGTTGAGCTGCGGGACAGAGTCAGTTAAGTCGCCTAAAAATTCCTGTACTGAATGAAATATTACCACTATCTTTTTAAAACCATCTTTATTTCCCAAATAAAATTAAACACAATCACAATCGCTTTTTTTTGCCTTTTAATAATTTTAAGGGTATTTTAACACAGACTTAACAAAACAAACACTTTGTACTAAAAAAACAACACTCTTACCATAGGCCAGGACCTGTTGTTACGTCATATCCCAGCAATAATGCCTTGCATTACACCTGGGAATAAAACACTTAAATTCGCTCATTTTGCCATTGGCTCAATTTACCCCAAGGCAAACATTTTAACTATATTAGCCCACACAGCTACAAGGATGCACTTTCATGCTAGGTTTAGGACCACCTATTGAAGCTTTTAGAGACTCCAACTGATGTATTGAACAATCTTAAAATTATATATACATTACTTTGGTTTAGATCCTAGCATTATGAAACCTGTAACACAATAAATTAAATTGACTTGGTTAAAAACAGTTTTATGTACCTAACTTGCATACTTTTTCTATATGGTTTCTTCCTTCACAAACTCCATAAAATTATGAGCTCTTCCTAAATATTTGGACAAATTATTCTATTTCTTTTGTCTATGGTCTCGTAAACGCATGCTTCCTAGCCGAAACAGTTCGGAAGAGTTCGTGCATATATTATGATGACATTTTGTGACTTTTTCTTTCCTTTGGACTTCAGTGACTGTTCTTTCAGCTATTCAGACACACAACATTTTTTCTGCAGGCGAGCCTAAGTTCGGAGCCGAAGTCTCTGCCCCTTAGTCGGCAATTGGTCAACAGTAAGGATTCTTCAATGAAGTCTTTGTTATCATTCAACGACTTATTTTCATGTACATTTTTTTCATTCCGAATTACTTCACCAAACATCTTAGTTAGATAGGAAATTGCGCAAATAAGATTTCTGCAAAAACTTCAACATTTCTTGAGGTATCTTGGATACATTCAGAATATTTTGAGGAAGTGTATACTGGCTACGGCATTTCAAAATGGACAAACAGTACTATTGCTGCTTTTTAGAATTTTCAAGCAAAGGTCTTTTAATGGAGTATGGGAGCACACTCATTCGGTTTGGCTAGCTGAGTTCGGCTAGGCGCCAACTGAACTGAAGCATGCTGATGCCTTTACTCCTTTGGCTCAACTTACCCCACTCTCCCCTACTAGTTTATTCTTGGTATTGTGTTGGTGCAACATGCATGCTGTTTTTGAGAGGTCAATTTACTGGTACTGGTTTAAATGCAAGCCACAGTTGTCTATGGGCTACTCTTCTTCTGACATTTGTCCCTGTTTTTTATTGCTATGTCTGAAGATGTATGTAAACAGATGCCTGGGGCGAACCCTTTTAAAGTGCTTGACAACACCAACATATTTCTGATCAGGAACAAGGAAAAGGAGCGCAGGAAACTGGTGTGTATGTGTGTGTGTGTTCACATGTGTGTGACAATAAATATTTTAGTGTCATTATTATAGATTAAATACAATTGTTGACAATGCAACTGGCATTGTGTTTTTTAAAGACAATTTCCCGATTGAGCCTACATATGCAGTGTTTTCCGTGAATGGGATCTCCAAAATCATGTTTTATTCAATGCATTACACATATAGTTACTGTTTAGTTACCTCAGTCCAACTGGTATCTGTCCAACATCATGTCAAATAATGCACCTATTTTCTTTCCAGGAGCTGCAGAGCCAGTTGAGTTTGCGGGTCCATGAGAAGGTGACCTATGCGGGCCGTATGAAGGCCAAGCAGGGTGACCTCCTCAGGGAACTGAGAGAGGGTCTGGAGGAGGACACAGCCCAGCCAGGAGGGGAGGAGAGCAGCCTGGCCCAGCAACAAAACACCCCTGCCTGGAGGGTGGCCATGATCAAAGGTGCACACACACCAACACACACCATGTTGCCTCACCATAATTGACATGTTATGACACACACTTTAGGTCTATACACACACATACTGTATAGTCAGCCTAAACACAAAGGCCTTAGGCTTACACTGGAGTCATTGACACAACTGAAATAATTATTATGGTCAATAGAGTGCACTGACAATACAGACTGCAAAATAATACTTTTTATTTGCCTCTGCCTTTATACCTAACCTCAGGCCCATCTTTTGACAATGCCATGCTATTTCAAGTTGTTGGTACAGATGACAGATCTTAACTTGGGCCTAGATTCAATCAGATCAAGTGTTAACCGGCGATAGCAGACACCCACGTAGCAGATGTTTTGGCAGTGTCAGAGGTGAAACTGCAGTTGGAGCCATCAAAACGGTGAGCAGCTGCTCTTGCGATCATTGTCACGAAGCCACGCCCGCCCCACTCTTGTTAGAAGTTCAGAGCGAGAAAGTATAGCCTATATAGAAATAATTACACTCAAATAAAAAAATCATTAAACCAAATAATGAGGATTTTCCATCATCCTAATCTCACATTCTAGTGTTCAAACTTGTAAACAAGGCTGCATGGGATTTATGTTAACGTGACTCCTCTGCATAATATTTCTGATAATGTGACTCCTTTGCATGGGATTTCTGTTAATGTGACTTGTGCGGCCAATGGCAATGTCCGTTTTAGGTATAATGCCGGGAACCACTTGTGGATTTGACAGATCTAACACAGTTCCACCTCCGACACCACCAACACAACCGCTGTGTGGAACAGAGTCCATGATCAACCTTTTCCCTACTGCATCAAAATGAGCAGTTCTCTTTCTCTCCGTGCGGGGGCAGTTGAGTCATTGGGATCAGGGCTTGCAATCAAAATCATCCTCTCTCTCGCTCAAATGCTAGGCCTAGGTCCTATTACTGCAACATTCAGCCATACACATCAACAACCGTCGTTTTATATAGCTTATTAACACAAGCTATATATTGGTCTCCACTAGGCTATGACATACAGGTGTCAAGTGTATCTGAAATGCAGCTGTACAGTAGGCTACACCCTAAACTATGGCCTACTGTAGCCTGTCAAAACTAATTGCACGCATAGGCCTATAATATCAGCTGTAAAGACAAGATGAAATTGAGAATAATGAGGTAGCCTACGGAATGGAGCACAATGGCGCGTGAAAGACCTTTTTTATTTATTTTTATTTTTAGCTCTACAGTATATGTTATCGAAAAAGAGGACAGCTTAGGAGTTCTAGCGAACCTAATGTTGCCAATCAACTGTCACAATGTAGCTCAATTGTGGTCTGGGGTGGTCTAGTGGTTAGGGCTGCTTCCTTCAGCGTGCACATGTAGGCTTACTGTGTTGGCATGGGTTCGATTCTGGCCCATACCCTTCTGGTGCAAATAACTCAATCTCCCCATTGACTTGATTTAGTTACACATTTCAGATATGTTACCCCGATCTTGATAAGAAATTACCATACCAGACACTTTTATAGACAGTTGTATTTAGCAGATATCATAAATAGGAAACTAATAAAATAAGAACAGTAGGCTACACCAACATTAGTTTCCAGTCATACAAAGTGTCAGGTAAATTTCCACAGTAGATTTGCTGTGGTAAGTGAGGAAATACTTTATTTCAATTGTATGGAATGCTTGTCAAATACAGTAGATCAATCGCACTTAGTCTGTTCAAAACGTTGACAGTACCAACCAGAGGGCGAACATATCTTGAAAGATTTTGGTTGCAAGCAGGACTAAGGTAACGATGACATCTGATAGGGAATGGTAATGAGGTGACCAATAATGGTTGCAATTTAGATCAGCTGTGCAGATGAATTTAGAATTTAAAGATGGTTTATTGAGACATCAACTGGCGACAATCTAGTGCCATCAATGTTTGCAATTGTCACGACTTCCGCCGAATTCGGTACCCTCTCCTTGTTCGGGCGGCTTTCAGCGGTCGAAGTCACCAGCCTTCTAGCCATCACCAATCCCCTTTTCATTTTAATTTTGTTTTGTCTTTGTTTTACACACCTGGTTTCAATTCCCCAATTACATGTTCAATATTTAACCCTGTTTTTTGATGAGCTGATTTGAGCCATCAGTTGATTGACAACTTGTTGAACAGCTGATTTCACCACCCCCACTCCTGCAATTTGCGCCAAGCCTGTCTCTTTAATCATGCAACAATGATTCGGTCATTCTCATTCAAGAATCTGGCACTTTGCCGCACCCATGTGTTAATGTTCAAATCCTCCCACTGCTAAATGTCCTATTATAAGGCCTAGCCTAGATTGTCATTATACCGTATTATCATTATTTTATACAAGCCTATTATTATTCTTTCTTAAATATATTTTTAAGGAATGGGGCAGTCTCACTCCTGTCATAATTGTTTTGCTTTTATTGAAGAGATAAACAAGTGTTGGAAATACAGGGAAGATAGGGGAGGGGGAGTCAAAGGACAGTGGGCCGGATTCAATTCCCTTGCCAGCTCTGACATAATGTGTGGCGGGGTCCGCGGCTGTAGCCCCTGGACCACACAAGCGCTGAGGCCACAAATCATTTATTCTGGCTATTGCTTGCTTGAATATATGCCCCAGCGGACCTGCAGTCTAAAAAAGGTGGTGCCAGGCAGTGATACAGCCCGAAAGGATGCTCTCGATTGTGTATCTGTAAAAGTTTGTAAGGGTTTTAGGTAACAAGCCAAATTTCTTCAGCCTCCTGATGTTGAAGAGGCGCTGTTGCGTCTTCTTCACCACATTGGCTGTGTGGGTGGACCATTTCAGTTTGTCCGTGATGTGTACAGCGAGGAACTTAAAGCTTTCCACCTTCTCCACTATTGTCCTTTCGATGTGGATAGGGATGTGCTCCCTCTACTGTTTCCTGAAATCCACGATCATCTCCTTTGTTTTGTTGACGTTGAGTGAGGTTATTTTCCTGACACCACACTCCGAGGGCCCTCACCTCCTCCCTGTAGGCTGTGTTGTCGTTGTTGGTAATCAAGCCTACCACTGTAGTGTCGTCTACAAACTTGATTATTGATGTTGGAGGTGTGCATGGCCACGCAGTCATAGGTGAACAGGGAGTACAGGAGAGGGCTGAGAATGCACCCTTGTGGGGCCCCAGTGTCGAGGATCAGCCGGGTGGAGATGTTGTTTCCTACCTTTACCACCTGGGGGCGGACGGTCAGAAAGTCCAGGACCCAGTTGCACAGGGCGGGGTCGAGACCCAGGGTCTCAAGCTTTATGATGAGTTTGGAGGGTACTATGGTATTGAATGCTGAGCTGTAACCAATGAGCAGCATTCTTACACAGGTATTCCTCTTGTCCAGATGGGATAGGGCAGTGTGCAGTGTGATGGCGATTGTGTCGTCTGTGGACCTATTGGGGCGGTAAGCAAATTGGAGTGGGTCTAGGACATCAGGTAGGGTGGAGGTGATATGATCATTGACTAGTGAACAGCACTTCATAATGACAGAAGTGAGTGCTATGGGGCCATAGTCATTTAGCTAAGTTACCTTACCTTTCTTGGGAACAGGAACAATGGTGGCCATCTTGAAGCATGTGGGGACAGCAGACTGGGATAGGGATTGATTGAATATGTCCCTATCCCAGTCTGCTGCCCCCACAAGACTGATGGAACAGATCAGAACGTTAACCTTTTAATGATTGTTTTTTTTTCATATTTTTTTTTGTTTTTACTTCTCCACCTACCTCTATCTCCAGAAGACAAATATATATATATATATATATATATATATATATATATATATACACAGTGCCTTGCGAAAGTATTCGGCCCCCTTGAACTTTGCGACCTTTTGCCACATTTCAGGCTTCAAACATAAAGATATAAAACTGTATTTTTTTTGTGAAAAAACAACAGCAAGTGGGACACAATCATGAAGTGGAACGACATTTATTGGATATTTCAAACTTTTTTAACAAATCAAAAACTGAAAAATTGGGTGTGCAAAATTATTCAGCCCCCTTAAGTTAATACTTTGTAGCGCCACCTTTTGCTGCGATTACAGCTGTAAGTCGCTTGGGGTATGTCTCTATCAGTTTTGCACATCGAGAGACTGACATTTTTTCCCATTCCTCATTGCAAAACAGCTCGAGCTCAGTGAGGTTGGATGGAGAGCATTTGTGAACAGCAGTTTTCAGTTCTTTCCACAGATTCTCGATTGGATTCAGGTCTGGACTTTGACTTGGCCATTCTAACACCTGGATATGTTTATTTTTGAACCATTCCATTGTAGATTTTGTTTTATGTTTTGGATCATTGTCTTGTTGGAAGACAAATCTCCGTCCCAGTCTCAGGTCTTTTACAGACTCCATCAGGTTTTCTTCCAGAATGGTCCTGTATTTGGCTCCATCCATCTTCCCATCTATTTTAACCATCTTCCCTGTCCCTGCTGAAGAAAAGCAGGCCCAAACCATGATGCTGCCACCACCATGTTTGACAGTGGGTATGGTGTGTTCAGGGTGATGAGCGGTGTTGCTTTTACACCAAACATAACGTTTTGCATTGTTGCCAAAAAGTTCAATTTTGGTTTCATCTGACCAGAGCACCTTCTTCCACATGTTTGGTGTGTCTCCCAGGTGGCTTGTGGCAAACTTTAAAACAACAATTTTTATGGATATCTGGATATCTATCTGCCACTCTTCCATAAAGGCCAGATTTGTGCAATATACGACTGATTGTTGTCCTATGGACAGAGTCTCCCACCTCAGCTGTAGATCTCTGCAGTTCATCCAGAGTGATCATGGGCCTCTTGGCTGCATCTCTGATCAGTCTTCTCCTTGTGTGAGCTGAAAGTTTAGAGGGACGGCCAGGTCTTGGTAGATTTGCAGTGGTCTGATACTCCTGCCATTTCAATATTATCGCTTGCACAGTGCTCCTTGGGATGTTTAAAGCTTGGGAAATCTTTTTGTATCCAAATCCGGCTTTAAACTTCTTCACAACAGTATCTCGGACCTGCCTGGTGTGTTCCTTGTTCTTCATGACGCTCTCTGCGCTTTTAACGGACCTCAGACTATCACAGTGCAGATGCATTTATACGGAGACTTGATTACACACAGGTGGATTGTATTTATCATCATCAGTCATTTAGGTCAACATTGGATCATTCAGAGATCCTCACTGAACTTCTGGAGAGTTTGCTGCACTGAAAGTAAAGGGGCTGAATCATTTTGCACGCCCAATTTTTCAGGGTTTGATTTGTTAAAAAAGTTTGAAATATCCAATAAATGTCGTTCCACTTCATGATTGTGTCCCACTTGTTGTTGATTCTTCACAAAAAAAAATACAGTTTTATATCTTTATGTTTGAAGCCTGAAATGTGGCAAAAGGTCGCAAAGTTCAAGGGGGCCAAATACTTTCGCAAGGCCCTGTATATAGAATTCTTAGAATGTTGCAAAAAAATGTTTTTCACATTATCAGCGCAGCAATGAAAACATGGTAATACGCATCAATGTGCTGGCACCACACATGCCAGCAGTTTAATATGACAGAGATGGAAAAAAAAAAATCCTGCACAAATCAATGAATCATCATCATCACGTGTTCTCTCCCAAATATGCATAGCCGAATGATGTATACCATCCTATATTTAAGAGTAATCCCCCCCCCGCCCCTTTTTTTGCACGTTGTCGGGACCACCATTGGACTGGCATAAATTGCACAAATTTCTAGTTGGGCCATGGTGTGGGGGCTAGGGTTGAATATTTTCCCTGTATTTTACAAATGTTCCATCCCAAGAGTAAATCATTTTTCTCCTGGGTAACCCAGTATTTCCCGCCAAAACCGGAAGTGTCATTCAAAAGCATTTCATGTCTGGATTTGATTAGAGCTTTGATTGAAAATTCAAGCCTGATGCTACCTGAGCATGATGAGCCATACATTAAATACATTTAAAAGCCCTACATTAAAGACATTTCATGGCCAAATTATTTTGTCATTATCCAATACATACAGTGCATTCGGAAAGTATTCAGACCCCTTGACTTTTTCCACATTGTTTCGTTACAACCTTATTCTAAAATGGATTAAATCGCCCCCCCCCTCATCAATCTACACACAATACCCCATAACGACCAAGCAAAAACAGGTTTTTAGAAATGTTTGCTAAAACAGTAATCAGACCATTTACTCAGTACTTTACTGAAGGACCTTTGGCAGCGATTACAGTCTTCTTGGGTATGACGGAACAAGCTTGACACACCTGTATTTGGGGAGTTTCTCCCGATCTTCTCTGCAGATCCTCCCAAGCCCTGCCAGGTTGTATGGGGAGCGTCGCTGCACAGCTATTTTCAGGTCTCTCCAGAGATGTTCGATCAGGTTAAAGTCTGGCTCTGGCAGGGCCACTCAAGGACACTCAGAGACTTGTCCCGAAGCAACTCCTGCATTGTCTTGGCTGTGTGGTTAGGGTCGTTGTCCTGTTGGAAGGTGAACCTTTCCCCAGTCTGAGGTCTTGAGCAGGTTTTCATCAAGGATCTCTCTTTACTTTGCTCCGTTCATCTTTCCCTCAATCCTGACTAGTCTCTCAGTCCCTGTCCCTGACAAACATCCCCAAGGCATGATGCTGCCACCACCATGCTTTACCGTAGTAATGGTGCCAGGTTTCCTTCAGACGTGATGCTTGGCATTCAGGCCAAAGAGTTCCGTCTTGGTTTCATCAGACCAGAGAATCTTTTTTCTCTTGGTCTAAGAGTCCTTTAGGTGCCTTTTGGCAAACTTCAAGAGGGCTGTCATGTGCCTTTTACTGAGGAGTGGCTTCCGTCTGGCCACTCTACTATTAAGGCCTAATTGGTGGAGTAGTAATAGTCCAGTGGCTCTACGGAAAATTCCTTCGACCTCATTCCTTCGGCCCCATGGCTTGGTTTCTTCTCTGATGTGCCCTGTCAACTGTGGAACCTTATATAAACAGGTGTGTGCCTTTCCAAATTATGTCCAATCAATTGAATGTACCACACGTGCTCCAATCAAGTTGTAGAAACATGTCAAGGATGATCAATGGAAACAGGATGCACCTGAGCTCAATTTCGAGTCTCATACCTAAGTTTCTGAATACTTATGTAAATAAGGTATTTCTGTTTTTTATTTGTAATAAATTTGCAAACATTTCTAAAACCCTGTTTTTGCTTTGTCATAATAGGTTATTGTGTGTAGATTGATGAGGGAAAAACATTATATAATCAATTTTAGAATAAGTCTGCAACGTAACAAAATGTGGAAAAAGTCAAGGGGTCTGGATACCTGTTTGACCAGATGCAATGCTATTTCACAGTAAACAAATTGACAACAGACTTTCAACACGCTTATAGGGAAGGACACTCAACAAGCACAGCACCTACACAAATGACAAATGACTGATGATTGGCTGAGAGAAATTGATGATAAAATTATTGTTGGGGCTTTCTTGTTAGACTTAAGTGCAGCTTTTGACATTATCGATCATAGTCTGCTGCTGGAAAACATATGTGTTATGGCTTTAAACCCCCTGCTATAATGTGGATAAAGAGATACTTGTCTAACAGAACACAGAGGGTATTCTTTAATGGAAGCCTCTCAAACATAATCCAGGTTGAATCAGGAATTCCCCAGGGTAGCTCTTTATGCCTTGCTTTTATTTTTTACTAACTGACTTTGAGTAAAGCCTGAGTGTCTATGTATGCGGATGACTCAACACAATTAAAAAAGAGTAGCAGTTAGTTTCAGAGTGGGTGACAGGGAATAAGTTAGCCATACATATTTCCAAAACTAAAAGCATTGTATTTGGAACAGAACATTCACTTAACCCTAAACCTCAACTAAATCTTGTAATAAATAATGTGGAAATTGCTCAAGTTTAGATGCTTTGAGTTACCCTGGATTGTAAACTGTCATGGTCAAAACATATTGATACAACAGTAGCTAAGACGGGGAGAAGTATGTCCATGATAGAGCACTGCTCTGCCTTCTTAACAACACTATCAACAAGGCAGGTCCTACAGGCCCTAGTTTTGTCGCACCTTGACTACTGTTCAGTTGTGTGGTAAAGGTGCCACCAAAAAGGACTTAGGAAAATTGTAATTGGCTCAGAATAGGGCAGCATGGCTGGCCCTTGGATGTACACAGAGAGCTAATATTAATAATATACATGTCAATCTCTCCTGGCTCAAAGTGGAGGAGAGATTGACTTCATCACTAATTGTATTTATGAAAGGTTGAATGCATGTTGAATACACTGAGCTGACTGTCTAACCTACTGGCACACAGCTTGGACACCCATGCATACCCCAGAAGACATGCCACAAGAGGCCTCTTCACAGTCCCCAAGTCCAGAACAGACTATGGAAGGCACACAGTACAACATAGAGCGATGACTACATGGAACTCTATTCCACATCAAGTAAATGATGAAAGAAGTAAAATTAGATTTAAAAAAAAAACAGTTAAAAAAACACCTTATGGAACAGTAGGCTCATCCATATATATATCTTTCATAATTTCCCCCCTAATGTTATTAGCCTACCTCCTCTTTCTCTCTCTATTGTTGCTTCATTCCCTCCTCGCTTTCAACAGGTAAAGGAAACACGTTTTATTGTCCTTATCTTCATCATTCTAATGACATCCTTGAATAATATAGGACTTGAATTAGATGCAGAAGGCTTTCACTTCTCTTCATGAAGATTGAATGGTTCTGGGTCTGAATAAATAACTGCTATAGCCTTCGCTCTTCTTTAAAACTACCTGTGAGGACTAGGGCTATATATCAATCTATATTGAACAAAAATATAAACGCAACATGCAACAATTTCAAAGATTTTACTGAGTTGCAGTTCATATAAGGAAATAATCAGTCCATTGAAATACATCAATTAGGACCTAATTTATGGATTTCACATGACTGGGAATACGGATGTGCATCTATTGGTCACAAATGCCTTAAAAAAAAGGTAGGGCCGTGGATCATAAAACCACTCAGTGTCTGGTGTGACCACCATTTACCTCATGTAGCAAGACATCTCCTTCACATATAGTTGATCAGGCTGTTGATTGTGGCCTGTGGAATGTTGTTACACTCCTCTTCAATGGCTGTGTGAAGTTGCTGGATATTGGTGTGAACGCGGTGTCATACACGTCGATCCAGAGCATCCCAAATATGCTCAATGGGTGACATGTCTGGAGTATGCAACTCATGGAAGAACTGGGACATTTTCAGCTTCAAGGAATTGTGTACAGATCCTTGCGACATGGGGCCACCGTGATGATGGCGGATGAATGGCACCACAATGGGCCTCAGGATCTCATCATGGTATATCTGTGCATTCAAATTGCTGTTGATAAAATGCAAGTGTGTTCGTTGTCCGTAGCTTCTGCTGTGCCCATTCCATAACCCAACCGGCACGATGGGGCACTCTGTTCACAACGTGGAGTGATGAACATCAATGTTTTTAGAAATACTTTTGTAACCCTTTCCAGCTTTATGCAAGTCAACAATTCTTAATCTTAGGTCTTCTGAGATCTCTTTTGTTCGAAGCATTGTTCACATCAGGCAATGGTTCTTGTGAGTAGCAAACTCAAATTTTGTGAGTGTTTTTGTTGGGCATGGCAGCTCTAACCAACACCTCCAATTCCGTCTCATTGATTGGACTCCAGGTTAGCTGACTCCTGACTCCAATTAGCTTTTGCAAAGGTCATTAGCCTAGCTAGGGGTTCACATTCTTTTTCGAACCTACACTGTGGATTTTTAAATTATGTATTCAATATAGACAAGAAAAATACAATAATTTGGGGGTTATTATTTTAAGCACACTGTGTTTGTTACGCCCCTGAAAACAGGGGAGAAATAATCACGAGAGTGATACGGTGTTGTATTCTCAATTCAACGTTTAGTCAACGACATTTCACAAAAGTAACACATTACGAAACAACAGGAAACCCATTATACAAATAACACAGCAAAATAATATCTTATTAACAACGCACATGTTCATTCACAATCGACATAAGATGCTATTCTTCACTTCAACAGAGCAGGGCTAATATTACTCTTCAAAATTAACTCTAACTTCCTCAAGACGTTACTAAGACACACCTTAAACACTCTTGACATGTTAGTTATGTGTTATAACATTTAAATTACTATTTTTATCATCAATAAAGTACCTGAAAACAGGGGAGAAATAATCACGAGAGTGATACGGTGTTGTATTCTCAATTCAACATTTAGTGTAATGAGAAAAGACCGCGATTTTCCCCAGGAATATGGGTGGAGACCAGAGCAATCGATCTCCGGCTCATAGATTAAGAGCATTTCGTAGATCACAGGTTAACACTGTTAGGCACTACAAAATAAAGTAATCAATATAACGTTTACACATTACTCTCACAATTCGTACACTTTGACAGATTTTAACTTTAACACAATTATATGAATGTTATCAATCTCTATCAACTAATACTGAATGCATCTTTTTAACCTTAGATGTTTTAAGATCCTCACATACTATGAATTTACTAATACTTTTTAATGTACAACAGGCTATGAATATTTCCTTTAACCTGTCACATGTTCATCTATTGTTGTGACTAAGATGAAGATCAGATCAAATTTGATGACTAATTTATGCAAAAATACAGGTAATTCCAAAGGGTTCACATACTTTTTTTTGCCGCTGTATAATTTAAAAGTTCCATTTCACGCCATGCTGTTCATATAAATAATGAATGATAATTTACCGTTTCCTCACAGTTATTTTACCCTGGAAAAGGGAGTGGTTTTAGGCGGAATATCCCAGTAAATCTTGGTAACCGGGTTCCTGCCATTCAACCCTATTTGGGTCATTCCAATGAGTTGGGTTCGGGGCTATTGGAACTGAAGATGCTGTATTTATACCCAGCTTATGGTAGGTACGGTACTGCATTATATAGCCTACAAAGACTGATTCCAGCTGCCCCCTGGCGCCAATTCTAAATATTCAGTATTCATTCACGTCCTCCTGCTGCAGGACTAATTTCCTCCTGCGATGAAATGGGTCAAATTAAGATCCGACATCTGTATATACCGTCCAACCAAATGCTTACTTGCAGGTTCCTTCTTGACAGTGCAACAACAGTAAGAAATAATACAATATAAGATTGTGAACAAAAAGTAAATGACTCAGTAGAATAAACATTTTTGCAAAAGTATAATACAGGAAGGCACAACTTAGTCCTATATTTACACGTGTATTGGGGAAAGGGGGATTGGGGGGCACGTGTTTAAATTGTGCAGTATTTAGCAGTCTGTTATCAACAGTTGTGATGTGTGTGTTGCATGAATGTATGTGTGTGTGTAACCAACCATACTGTTTCTCCCCAGATCGCAATATTGACAAAGAGAGCATGAATGAGTTTATCACCAAGAAAAGGGAGATGTTTCTGCTGGAGGTAAGAAGGGAACGAAGGTCCAATAAAAACTGCCCGGGTGATCATGTTATGCTCTTTATGACAACTGGAATGTGTCCACAGATATTCGTTCTTTATACGATACAGAAATGCTTGATCATTGAATTAAAAGTAAATGTATTGTATTCAATGATTCATAATACATAATAAATGTTATGTATTCATCGTCTTTAGTGGTTCCCACTAGTGAGGAGTAGCCTGTGTGCAGGTACAGTCAATACAAGCTTCTCCACCTCCCTCAAGTTGGTGGCATTTCCCACCTCTTGACATCTTCCTTCTTTCCGCCCTCAATCTTTCTCTCTCCTGTCCAAAACGTCCATCCATCCATCCATCCTCCAATCCCCCATCTCTCTCTCCCCATCCCTATCTCCCTCATCTCTCTCCCCCTCTCTCCCAGTACTCCTTGGCTGTGAAGCGTGGAGAGATCGAGCAGCTGGAGAAAATGGCGACCGGCCAGGAGAGGAAGCTGATGCGCGCCGAGCGGTTCCTGGAGGACGACGCCATCATGTTCGACGAGTTCCTCAAAGAGAATGACAAGAACTCTGTAGAGGCCATCAAAGTGTAATAACTAACAATATGGTTGCTATATGTACAATCTATCTTCCTCTTCTACTTCATAAAATCACATGGTGTCTCCATTATTGCACAGTGCTGAGTTAGAGACCAAAGTGAAACTGGAGAAGGTGACTGAGATCAAGAGGCTCACAACTAGGATGGTGACCATTAAGAGGTGGGTAGTACACAGAGCATTACAGCTAGGATGACCATGGCCTCCTATTGGAACTATTGGCGTAAATAAACTATAGTCAATGCTTGATGTACGTGAGAAAGTCATAAAGGTTACACATCATGTACACCACCGTTCAAAAGTTTGGGGTCACTTAGAAATGTACTTGTTTTTGAAAGAAAATGTAATTTTTTGTCCATTAAAATAACATAGAATTGATCAGAAATACAGTGTAAAACATTGTTAATGTTGTAAATGACTTTTGTAGCTGGAAGCGGCTGATTTTGTTATGGAATATCTACATAGGCGTACAGAAGCCCATTATCAGCAACCATCACTCATGTGTTCCAATGGCACGTTGAGTTAGCTAATCCAAGTTTATAATTTCAAAAGGCTAATTGATCATTAGAAAACCCTGTGAAGAGGCGACTCCAGGATGCTGGCCTTCTTGGTAAAGTTCCTCTGTCTAGTGTCTGTGTTCTTTTGCCCATCTTAATCTTTTATTTTTATTGGCCAGTCTAAGATATGGCTTTTTCTTTTCAACTCTGCCTAGAAGGCCAGCATCCTGGTGTCGGCTCTTCACTGTTGATGCTGAGACTGGTGTTTTGCGGGTACTATTTAATGACAGGCGACTGTTTCTCAAACTAGACACTCTAATGTACTTGTACTCTTGCTCAATTGTGCATTGGGGCCTCCCACTCCTCTTTCTATTCTGGTTAGTGCCAGTTTGCGCTGTTCTGTGAAGGGAGTAGTTCACAGCGTTGTACGAGAGCTTTAGTTTCTTGGCAATTTCTCGCATGGAATAGCTTTAATTTCTCAGAACAAGAATAGACTGATACATTTCAGAAGAAAGTTCTTTGTTTCTGGACATTTTGAGCCTGTAATCGAACCCACAAATGCTGATGCTCCAGATACTCAACTCAGTACTCAAAAGTCTAAAGAAGGCCAGTTGTAGTGATCCAGCTACAATAGTCATTTACAACATTAACAGTGTTTACACTGTATTTCTAATCAATTTTATGTTATTTTAATGGACAAGAAATGTGCTTTTCTTTCAAAAACAAGGACATTTCTAAGTGACCCCAAACATTTGAAAGGAAGTGTATATCTCAAAGATGTGTGTGTGTGTGTGTGTGTGTGTGTGTGTGTGTGTGTGTGTGTGTGTGTGTGTGTGTGTGTGTGCGTGTGTTCATGCATTTGTTTGTGTGTGTGCATGCATGCTCTTCTCCTGCAGTGACATCTCTAAGTTTGAGGACATCATAAAGGAGTACACCATGTACAAGGAGTTTCTCTTCAAGCTGTCCCCTCCAGAGTGGCAAGAGGCACAGAGGGCAAAGGGTAAGACCCCCAAAGCCAAGTCTACCACCAAGTCTGCCACCAAGGACAAGTCCAAAGAGAAAGACAAAGACGAGAGGGCCACTCCGAAAAGACGTTCTAGTATGTCTTCTTTCTTAGTGTTTTGTTATGTATTGTTGCATAAACATTTGACTTCAGTACTGTGATGTAGTGGCCTGTAAAATGGTGACGGGCTGTTGCATTTGATGCTATTTTGTGTCTATACTAAAGCGCCCCTTTTTTAATCTCCGTTTTCTGTCTCTCCCTCTCCCTTACACACACGTACACACTTGCGCACGCACACACACACACACGCATGCACGCACGCACACACGCACACAGGTGTGGAAAGCAGGGCGTCCTTTGCGAGTCGGGAGCTGCCCCCTCTCCGGGATGCCAGGGCCCCCTCTAGACAGTCGATAGTCCAGAGTGACAAACCGTGAGTGTGTGTGTGTCCCAAATCACGAGTACAACATTGGGCCTCAGGGTATCTATGTGAGTCACCCATTGGCAGAAGTGGGTTTTGAATATGACCGTGTTCCATGCTATAATTTTGGCACATCTTTGTGCTGAGTTCCTGTCTTTTCAGGAGTCCTGTGGCAGAACTGGAGACCGACAGCTCTGAATATGAGGTTAGTTTCAACCTTAGAAGGTAAGAATTACACTGGAGGATAACGATATTCTGGAAAATTTGAAAATGTGAAAATGTGAAAATTGAATAAATGAGACGTTTGAATAAAAAGTGAATACAGGCTGAATATGACTTAAAATGTCAAGGGCCAATTTTCCGGACACAGATTAAGCTCAGGCCTAAAAAGTATGCTTAATGGATCAGTCTCGACTAAAATACCTATACTCCAAGGGCGCGTTCAAGCAGATCACTTTTGACCATTGTTGGTCGCTGCCTTCCAAAGTGTGTTGCATTAAGGGAATAAACATTTTCGACTTGCGCCTACACAACGACTGCATGAACTCATGAAGCTTTGACTGCAGTCAACTGCAAGTTTCTGCAGTTGCTCTTCGCCAACTTCATCCTACAGCCATAGCCTGGATTGTGGGAGGCTCTATTATCAACCAATCATTAGGGTGTTTGCTCCACGCGAAAGTGACCAAACACGTGACTGAAACCGAAACCAACTTTGCCGCAATTCATGTATACAGTGGATATGTACAAATTAATGTGATATTTGGGGCTCTCAATCACTAATTGATAGTACAATGTACACACATATATTTACAGTTTGTGAGTGTGTAATATGGAGGTCGGAGACATGTTTATTTCGACATTACAAAGAAAAGCTTGTATAAACAATGGCAACACTGCCATGAGCCTTACTGTTGAAAACCCATACCTGTTGTATTCGGGCGCATGTGACAAATTTGATTTGATTTGTGTCCGACTGTCGCAGATGCACGGACCTCCCACGACTTCACTCCTCGACTTTCGTCTGTAGTTGGTTGCTTCAGCCTTACCACTTAAACGAGCTCCATGACTAGGATTGATCTGGGAAAACCAAGCAAAATCTGATTATGTTGAACTTCAACCCCACTAGTCCATCCAGGCAACCTAGCTTCCTGCTAAAGGATATCTTTCCCTGTACATTTTTATAAACTTCTGCCTACTTTTCAATTTGCCCTGGATGAAGTCTATGGGAGAATCTCAATAGCGTTTCCTCGATTCCTCACGTCCACTCTCCTCGCCTCCTTCTCAAAACTCGCCCCTCTGACCTTCTAATCCAATGGGTTTTGAGAAGGAGGTGAGGAGAGATGACGCGATGAATCAAGGAAATGCTATTGAGATTCTATGCTTATCTGTGTGTGGTGATTGTCGCTTTTTGCAGGAACACCCAGAGCTGTATTTCACAGACCCCAGGCAGCTTCTGGAGTTGCTTTCAGAGCTGGAGGAGCAGAACCTCTCTCTGATCCAGAACTCCAGGGAGACGGAGGAGGCTCTGGAGGTGTTCAGTAAGGTCATGGACCATACAAGAAAGAAGATGTAAGTAAGACCTGCTGGGGTTAGAGGTGAGAGGTAGATAGAGAGTGAAGTGAGTACTACAGATGGAAGTGAATGTAGAGATTCACACAGTGGCTCGGACCACTGGATTATGCCTCTCATTCCAGTTACACTTGTTTGGATTTCTCCCTGACCAATATGGCTGCCATTTTCACTCCATTCGGGAACTTTGAGGGTTTATGTCAAAGCCCTTCTGGTAATGTAATAGGATCTCCAGATAGAATAAGAACAAAATGTTTTGAATTACAGGACATTAGCTGTAAAACGGCAAAATGTTCTCTCAGCTTCATGGCAAAATTTGTAGAATAGCAGGAAATGAGTTTTAAAATTCTAAATTATCTCAGCATCATTGCAAAATGTGTAAAATAGCATGAGATTAGCTATAAAACTGCACATGTTCCCCTCTGCTCCATGACAAAATGTGTAGAATTGCAGGAGATTAGCTTTTAAAATACAACATTCTCTCAGCTTTATTGCAAAATGGGCAGAATAGCAATATAATTCATATTAAAATTAATTTAATTTGTAAAGTGCTTTTCTCAGACCAGAGGCAAAAAGATAAATAATAATAATTCAGAATTAATAAATGATAATAAAAACAATCCAAAACACAGAAAACAATCAACGCTATATGCAGGTGTGGTCAGATCCGGAGGACATGAGAACAGAATTAGCAGAGGTCCTAGAAAGCTTTACTGAACAGCACGGTCTTGAGCTGTGCCTTAAATGAGGACAGAGACTCTGCAGTCCTAATAGTGTCTGGAAGTGCGTTCCACAGCCACAGAGCCGCGTAACTGAAAGCCCTGTCACCCATAGTTTATAGTCTGCTGAAGGGAGATGGACCTGGAGGAGCAAAGGGTAGAATGAGTTCAGACAGGTACTTTGGTCCAGAGTTGTCCGTAGCTTGGTAGGTGTGAACCAGGATTTTGTAGTGGAGGTTGAACAGTTGAGGTTGAACAGCACTGGAGTGATGTGCTCGCGGGGGAGGTGTGGGTGAGGACATGTGCAGCACAGTTTAGGAAATACCTTGTTTAGGCACTTGGCAGATGCTCCAACAAAAAAGGGTAAATATGTGTAGAATTGCAGGAAATTAGCTTTAAAAATGCAAAATTCTCTCAGCCTCATGGCAAAATGTTTAGAATAGCATGATATTAGCGATAAAAATACCAAGTTATTGTAGAAAGTAAATTATTTTGACTGACATTGATAGTGCTAGGATGTTGACATTGACATTGCTAGGATGTTTTATGTCATGAGTACCCTTCATAGTTCCTTTTCTCTCTTTCCTCGCCTGCATTCGTTTCTATGTGTTGCGTGGCTCCCCCCTTCTCTGCAGGGAGCTGGAAACCGTCCAGCTGACCCAGCAGATAGACATCATGACCCACACCATCCAGAGGGAGAGGGACCGGGCTGCCGAGCTGGAGCTGAGGGCCCGCCTCTTCAACTTTGGGAAGTACAAATCCGCCGACCAGGTAGGAGAGAGAAGACTGCCTTTGAGACAGTGATCCAAAGTCAGTTTAGAGTCTGTCCGTCCCTAATGGTCAATGTTCAGATTTGGGGAAGGTAAGCAAATCCTAGATCTGTGCCTAATGACACTTCTACTCACAGTGGGAAATGGGACAGGTCACACTGACGGTTATGCAGAGGACATGCTAATGTCAGTAGTGAGCCAGTCATTGGCCTTAGATCATATAGATCTTTCTCTCTCACCTTTGTTCCTCCACTGTAGGAGTTTATGTTGGACTCCCTGGGCGCTAAGGTGGAGGAGGTGTACCGGAGCTGCGTGGGCGACACAGAGGCCAACCTGAGCACGCTGCAGATGCTGACGGTTATCGAGAGCCGCCTGGGCGAGCTGCTGGAGAACGTGGAGATGATCCCCAAGGAGCGACTGCTGATGGCCGAGAGGACCAAGGAGAA
Source organism: Oncorhynchus masou masou (assembly GCF_036934945.1). Classification (NCBI taxonomy): domain Eukaryota; kingdom Metazoa; phylum Chordata; class Actinopteri; order Salmoniformes; family Salmonidae; genus Oncorhynchus; species Oncorhynchus masou. The sequence goes on along the minus strand of NC_088216.1, from coordinate 41,531,918 downwards.
GGAAAGGAGGCTCAGGTAGGGGAGAGTTGGAACACAGCCTCGTAGGACCATCATATAGGCTAGTCAGTTTGGCGCCATTCCATTTCAACCTCCACGTCTTAAGGATCTAAGCTTTAGGCTTTGCCTGTTCCATGTGGTAGCTAGGTGCCAGAGCTGAGTTTCTTTCAGTTTAAAGCACATCTCTGTGAAGTTGACAACTAGACTGGAGATTTAGCCTTTTAGATTAAATTAATCGACCCTTCTCCTTTCCCGCCCATGATCCTTTGCTTCCTTTCCCTAGGCTGCGTGATGAGAAGATGCATCAGGCGAAGCAGCACCAGGAGGAGAGGCTGAAGAGGGCCCTGGAGAGAGCCCAGGCCGACATCAAGAAAACAGTCAGTCACACAATCTGCCTCAACACCACACCATTACAATCCTACAGGCAAACATTATGAACAAAGTTCCGCCAGGAAAATCTGTGTGAAGCATGACATTTTCATTAGACGCCTACAACCCAGATTACATTGCGTAACTATGGGCTGGATTCAGTCTGTATCGCAGAAGATCCGCATGAAAAAATGTAAGGTAATTTCTGATTGAGCTGGCATATGCAGATTTTACGGTGAATGCAGGGACATTACCTTAAAATTTAAATCGAGCTATGCCGTGGATCTTCTGCAATACTTCCACGATATGGATTGAATGCAGCCCTAAGCCATTGGTTTAGTTACCTGGGTGACTGTTCTATTATAATATATGGTAGAAATGGAGAATAAGCATGACGTTTGATAAATATCCAGAGTTAATGTCATAATTAATTGTAGAAACCATACCATTGTGTTCCCTTTATTTGACGATGCTTTTCTCCAGACTGGCAAGAAACTGATGGCCAGATCACAGCCCCCTGCCGGCAAGCTGAAGACCAGCCAGGTGTATGACATCTCAGACAAGGAGAAAGAGCAGCAGCTTTACTTCTTCACCTAAAGGGTAGAGTCAGTCACATTACTGACCAGAACTCATTCAATATGTTTTGGCCTATTGTGGGGCTGTGACTGACTCACTGTAAATACTGACCAATAATTGGATATGACATGACAGGTATAAGTAAGACTTTTCAAATGTCTCCATTGGACGCTGGTGATGTCACATGATGGGATAGGTCCTACTTTTTTGGTGCTGGGTGGTTGTTTATATTGACTCAGTGGGGAGCATGTGGACTTTGTTTTGGTGGAGCGCATTCTGGGGCAGGTGAACAGTACTCTGCCCACACATTTTATAGACTTGGATTATTTTGTTACTAGATTTACAATATTTTGCCATACCAGATTGTTTTCTTATGACATTTCTTATGTTATATTATTGATAATCTATTGTGCTTCTTTACCTGATCATATCTGAATAGCAGTTAGATGGACTGCATGCATGTGATGAACAAATTAATAAACATTTCACAATAAAAATATCTGCTCTTGCCTCTTTGGAGTCAATGTAAACCTATAATCTATAACCCCAGAGTGAAACCAGGAAAGCCAGATAGAAATCTTAATCAAGTCTAGGTTTAGCTAAGTTCTACAGAAATACTATAAAAAACACCAAAAGAAAGACAGTACAAAATAAATATAATTGTGCTTTGATCCTTTATTCAAACTCTTGGCGTTTGGATTCAGCCATTTGGTAAACCAAAGATAATAAATAACAAGTAGATGGAAGTCATGACATATTGATAAGCATTAGACATTATAAACAAGTGGACCGGCAACATGTTTTCAACAAGGACCGCTCAAGTCTCACTCAACCGTAGTTCATATAAGACAGCAGTAGAAAAATAAATCTACCCCCCCCCCCCCAAAAGAAAATAGTAAGAACAAAATAAAAGTCTAACAAAAAGCATATGCTCAATGGTTCTGGGAGTAAAGTATGTCATGTCTATAAGGCCTCCTAGACAGAAGCTCTGACAACAGCACACTGCGAACGAGTGGCTAGAATATGGCACCGTAGCGGCGACTGACAAAACGTCAGTTTGACAAGAGACACGAGGGACCTACTGGATGTGCAATAACACAACAGTCTCTCGCAATAATGATTGTGGTACAAAACGGGATTTCTGAAATACAGTATAAAGTGAGAGAAATAAAGTCCCCAAATGTAACTTTCCCTTATTTATGATTCAATTCATCCCAAGGTGCATTTGGTTCTGGGTTCCACTTCATCCACACCCCAGATATACAGAACTTTCTCATCTTGCGTTTTCCCACACCAGAAATAATCAGAAACATTGAATGCAGGAAAGATTAAGAAACCATCTTCTTGTAGAGGAAGATGTTGTTTTAACATCAGTCTCATAACATTGTTGGAGAGAGTGAGGTTGTTTTCTCTGTTGAGTTGGCAGGGGACGGTGGATGTCTTGTGTTAAAACACTGCCTCCCAATTATCCACCATTTTCTCTAGCGCCCCACTAGCCCTCATCTTTCTCAGAGGACATTGATCCCTGGCTCTGGGCTAACCATCTCCTCCCTTCTACTCACTCCAGGTCCTGCAGGTTGATGGTGCTTCCTGTGAACTGGGAGTTGTCCGAGCCATTGTCATCCTCTGTCAAAGCAGGAGGTTCCTGAGGAAAGGCAGAAAGAAATGACTCCTTTACTTATGTTAACTACAGTACAAACACACCAATCACTGACATTAAAACATCACACAGCCTACATATCAGTATATACACACACAATATCTAGGTCTAATACATTGTACAGTGCAAATTACAATACAAGATATATACAATGGCTGTGTCTCTTCACAGCCCCCTTTGTGCAGTAAGGTGTTCTTTTGCTGTTTTTTGGTAAAAAAAAAAAAAAAAAGGTTTTATTGCTAACTTGAGTTACCTGGGGTGGCAGAGAGTTCCATGCAGTCATGGCCAACTGCAATTCACCTACAGCATGTCCTTCTTTGCAGCACATGACCACACAGCTGTTTTGACAATGAAAGCTTGCTATCTAGGGTTACACCCAGCAGTTTAATCTCAACTTGCTCAATCGCCACATTATTCAATAGCTCTAAATGAGGTTCAGCATTGAGTGACTTGTCCCAAAAATGATGCTTTTGGTACGAGACATTTCGAACCAGCCTATTGCTAATTACACATTCCAAAACTGACTGTGTTGAGTGTCTCCGTGTCTTACTGTTGCAGCCGACGTGTATACTGTTCGAGTTGTCAGCGCACACACACACACACAGGCTTTATTCAAGGTCAGAGGAAGGTCATTTGTACTGCCCTGCAGAACATCACACAACCGAATTTGCATGAGAGGCTTAGATTAAATGAAGACCCTGTGTTCTACTAGATAAGTAACTCTCAATCCATAATAAGGCAGAGGATGCAAATCTATAACGCCCACATTTTTTCAGCAATAGGTTATGATCAATGACATTGAAAGCTGCACTGAAGTCTAACAAAACAGCTCCCACAATCTCCTTACTATCAATTTCTTTCAGCCAATTAGGAGTCATTTTTGTCAGTGCCGAGCATGTTGAGTGCCCTTCCCTATAAGCATGCTGGAAGTCTGTTTTCTGTAAAATAACTATTTCATCAAACAATTTTTTCAAAACGTTTGCTAAGCACTTGTAACAGACTGATTGTACCATTAAAGGGTGCTCTTCTTTTTTTATGTAGCAGAATGCCCTTTGCCTTCCACCAGGTCTGAAGGCACACACTGTCTTCTAGGCTTAAAATCGAATATGTGGCAAACAGGATTCACAATCTATTCTGCTACCAACCTCAGAAAGGTACCATCCAGATTGTTGGTACCAGGTGGTTTGACTTATTGAGTCCCACTTTGTGGAACGCAAAACTACAATGCTTGTCTTTCATTATTTGGTCTATTATGCATGAATGTAAAGGCTCAGCATTTGATTTTTGCGGGTCATACCTAAGTCTGCTAATCTTGTCAACAAACAAGTTATTAAAATGGTTGGCAACAAGCCATCTGCCTCAATGGAGGATGGAGCAGTTGGATTTTTTGCCTAGAATTGAATTTAAAGTACTCCAGAGCTTTTTACTATGATTCATCTTTGTTCCAAAGTATTGTTTCTTCTTTTTTATTTAGCGAAGTGATTTCTGATTTTACTGTACTTTTGCCAGTCAGCTGTGTTGTCAGACTTATAGTGCCTTCGGAAAGTATACAGACCCCTTGACTTTTTCCACATTTTGTTACGTTACAGCCTTATTCAAAAATGTACTAAAATCCTTTTTCTCCCACCTCAATCTACACACAATACCCCATAATGACAAAGCAAAGACATTTTTGCAAATATGTAAATGTGATTATTTTATTTTTAATATAAGTATTCAGACCCTTTACTCAGTACTTTGAAGCACCTTTGGCAGTGATTGCGTTGCTGCACAGCTATTTTCAGGTGTCTCCAGAGATGTTTGATCAGGTTCAAGTCCGGGCTCTGGCTGGGCCACTCAAGGACATTCAGAGACTTGTCCCGAAGCCACTCCTGCATTGTCTTGGCATTGTCCTGTAGGAAGATTTACCTTCACCCCAGTCTGAGGTCCTGAGCACGATGGAGCAGGTTTTCATCGAGGATCTCTGTACTTTACCCTGTTAATCTTTTCCCCTCAATCCTGACTAGTCTCCCAGTCCCTACTGCTGAAAAACATCCCCACAGCATGATGCCACCACCATGCTTCACCGTAGGGATGGTGCCAGGTTTCCTCCAGACGTGACCTTTGGCATTCAGGCCAAAGAGATCAATCTTGGTTTCATCAGACCAGCAAATCTAGTTTATCATGGTCTGAGAGTCTTTTAGGTGCCTTTTGGCAAACTCCAAGTGGGCTGTCATGTGTCTTTTACTGAGGACTGGCTTCCGTCTGGCCACTACCATAACGGCCTAATAGGTGGAGTGCTGCAGAGATGATTGTCCTTCTGGAAGGTTCTCCTATCTCTACAGAGGAACTCTTGAGCTCTGTCAGTGTGACCATTGGGATCTTGGTCAACTCAATGACCAAGGCCATTCTCACCCGTTTACTCAGTTTGGCCGGGCGGCCAGCTCTAGGAAGAGTCTTGGTGGTTCCAAAATTTTTCCATTTAAGAATGATGGAGGCCACTGTTTTCTTCAATGCTTCAAATATATTTTGGTACCCTTCCCCAAATCTGTGTCTCGACACAATCCTGTGTCGGAGCTCTACGGACAATTCCTTTGACCTCATGGCTTGGATTTTGCTCTGACATGCACTGTCAACTGTGGGGCAATTTATAGTGATGGATCAGATTTCTAAACTTCATATATTAATAATTTGTTATGCTAGAGACATGAGGTGTGCCATAGTCTATGGTCTACACCAGAAATTAATGGGTATCTGAAGGAGGAATGCATATGATCAATGCAATTAAGCTTGGAATGTACTGAGTGTAGGGAAAACAATCACGTGGCAGCACTGATAAGTGCTGCTGGGGTGGCAGGGTAGCCTAGTGGTTAGAGCGTTGGACTAGTAACCGAAAGGTTGCAAGTTCAAATCCCCGAGCTTACACGTCAATGCAGGCCTACACTGCATGAGGCTTAAAAACATTTTTACATTATAAAAGGGGTTGACATTAATTCATGATTTTGTACTTCTATAACACCATTGGCCACTCATGGGTGACACATTCACTCTGTTGCGCTCTGGCCTTGCAACAAAAATCAGACCCAATCTTGCAAAGTTAGATTTGTTTTGTTGCATTGAAAAGGGGCTGATATAATGTTGATTCAATCACACAAAAAAAGTGAGTTGCAGAGCACGCGCGCAGCTTAGATGGACATTGCTTCAGTCCGCGGCAATTTGGCTGCACAGTCATTGGCATTTTGGGGTTTTTGAAAACCGAGTCACAAATAAAATGTATTACTAATTCTATCTGCAAAAAAAGCCCACCTGTAAGATGTTGACGGGAAGGTCCACGGTGAGTTGGGAGTGGGAGCTGGAGGGCTGGGAGCTCAGCTGGAAGGCTAGATCCCCGTCGCTGGGAGGGTCGTCCTTAGACACACACACACACACTTTAAATACTTAATTTGAATCCACAAATCACATTAAAAAGGATTCAAACATTCCAAAGGTCATGCATGGACACACTCGTATATTTTATTTTGGTCTGTAATTACATGCCTTTCTCATCAGCATTCTTGTCTGTGCATTATAAATTTAAAAAAATGAAACGTTCCAAATGTCCTGGTTGGGGAACCTTCTAACCTGCAAGAGTTGGATCTGCACATACTGGGCTCCGGTGACAGGGTCACGGATAGTCAGCCCCCCATTGGCAGTTGCAGAACCTTCCCCAAAACGGGCGCTTGTGGGAACCAATGGCGTTGAGGCACTGCTGGCTTTCCCGCCTTTACTCTTCCTCTGACCCAATCCTAAGCTCCCTGTAACAAGAAAGGATTAAATAGTTCAAACTATTACGACTAGGGGCTAAATCATATGAGACTAGTACCGTATCTTTAATGATGCTCTCTTTCTCTACGACAGATAAAACAGGAGCATAATCATATGAGAAGTTCCTATTAGAGGTTGACCGATTAATCGGAATGGCCGATTAATTAGGGCCGATTTCAAGTTTTCATTTTCACGGCCTAGGAACGGTGGGTTAACTACACATGGTTGATGATATTACTAGATATTATCTAGCATGTCCTGCATTGCGTATAATCTGACTGAGCATACAAACATACAGGATTCTAAGTATCTGACTGAGCGGTGGTAGGCAGAAGCAGGCGCGTAAACATTCATTCAAACGGCACTTTTGTGCGTTTTGCCAGCAGCTCTTCGTTGTGCGTCAAGCATTGCGCTGTTTATGAATTCAAGCCTATCAACTCCCGAGATGAGGCTGGTTAAACTGAAGTGAAATGGCTAGCTAGTTAGCGCGCGCTAATAGCGTTTCAAACGTCACTCGCTCTGAGCCTTGCAGTGGTCGTTTCCCTTGCTCTACATGGGTAACGCTGCCTCAAGGGTGGCTGTCGTTGTGTTCCTGGTTTGAGCCTAGAGAGGAGCGAGGAGAGGGACGGAAGCTATACTGTTACACTGGCAATATTAAAGTGCCTATAAGAACATCCAATAGTCAAAGGTTGATGAAATACAAATGGTATTGAGGGAAATAGTCCTATAATTCCTATAATAACTACAACCTAAAACTTCTTACCTGGAAATATTGAAGACTCATGTTAAAAGGAACCACCAGCTTTCATATGTTCTCATGTTCTGAGCAAGGAACTGAAAACGTTAGCTTTCTTACATAGCACATATTGCACTTTTACATTCTTCTCCAACACTTTGTTTTTGCATTATTTAAACCAAATTGAACATGTTTCATTATTTACTTGAGGCTACATTTATTTTATTGATGTATTATTTTAAGTTAAAATAAGTGTTAATTCAGTATTGTTGTAATTGTCATTATTACAAATAAATACATTTTTTTAAATAAAAAAATAAAATAAAATAAAAATTGGCCGATTGATCAGTATCGGCTTTTTTGGTCCTCCAATTATCGGTATCGGCGTTGAAAAATCATAATCGGTCGACCTCTAGTTCCTATGATGCTCTTTATTTAGGTCTATGAATAAAAATGAGCCAAATTGTGAGTGGAATGTGGAATATAAATTTACCTGAGCAGGCGGTGGGGCCTCTCTGTTTCCTCTTCTTGGCCAGCTGGATAGCTCTGTAGTCAGTCCGCGCTGAGCCACTACTTTCCTACAAGGCAGATGGGGAAAAACATGACACACGAAACAATTGCTGTGACTCGGAACATGTATAGAAACGAGGACAAATAACATCTTATCTCAATTGAATGTCAAATTAAGGGAAAACACGGTTATTTGAATTTCATTCTTCAAATGCTGTAACCAGAGCGTTAGTTAGTAAGCCACTCACCAGGAAGGAGCAGGGCGAGACTGCCGAGCTGTGGCTGAGCTCAGGCTCTTTCTGTGGGCTGAACGTGCAGCCACTGCCAGGGAACACAAACTGGGTCAGCACCTTGCCCCCCTCCTGCTGCCCCAGCACCTCCACACAGCCCAAGAGAGGCCCGCTGCCACCCCTGCTCCCTCCAGCCTCAGTCACCTTAGAGGGGGACGAGAGGAGCTTGGGCCCAGGGGGCGCAGCCAGGGGTGAGGGCTCGGCAGCCAATGTGCTGGAGGAACTGAGGGTGTGTGTGAGTGTATGGTGGTCTGCGGTGGATGTGGCAGCCTGCATGGTCAGGGCCGTAAGGGAGCTGAGGGCTTCGGGGGTGGCTGTCTGCACGTTGTCCAGGTTGAGTGTGCCCTGCGGGGGGAGGACTCCCACTGTCCCCTCCAGGTGGCCCATGTCCGCCCCTGCCGCCAGGATTAGCGGGTCCACGGAAGCTTTGGCCATGGTAGCACCGTGCCCGGACGTGCCCAGGGTGGTGCCAACTGAGGCTGGGTCGATGGTGAGGATGCCTGAGCTGACCAGGGACAAGTCCATGGCGAAGGAGCCTGCTGGCCCTGCGCTACCCACGGGCACCCCGACGCCGTGGGTGGTGGGCACAGGACCCCCAAGCACAGCAGAGAACAGGGAGCTGAGGTCCAGGTTGGCAAGCTGGTCGCTTCCGGTGACTCCCGAACCAGTTCCTGTGGCAGTGGCTCCGCTGACCAACTCACTGCTGGGGGTCAGTGTGGGTGTGGCCTCCAGCTGGCTTAGCACATCTGATTGGACGAAAGAGAGACAGTCATTACACAGGCAGTAGGGGTGTTTGAACATGTGTTTCTTGAGGAACAGAGTATGTGTGTGTGATCCGTACCGGGACTGAGGTGGTGGTGTTTGAGCATGTGGCTCTTGAGGCTACTGCGGGAGGAAAAGTGCTTGCTGCAGTTGGCCACGGGGCAACACATCCTCAGGCTGCCCGCGTCTTGCTTGTGCTTCTTCGAGTGGATATACAGGCTGCTCCGTGCTGAGAACTTGGCACTGCAGCCTACACAGGCACACACACGTAAGACACATTTATCAGAGGCCCTTTAGAGAGAAGGGCATATCCAACGATCAACCAAAAGCAGTTCAGTCCAAAAATACTTTAAAAGGGGGAAATTGATGTTTTGATTAACCCTACATGGATAAAAGGACGAAGCCAGCGGTAAGAGAACAAGGCCCGTAATCATAAAGCGTCTCAGAATAGACCATAGCAGTGATGAACTAGGATCGTGCCTCCCCTGTCCATGTCGGCTAATCTTATTCACTATGGCAAACGCTGATCCTAGATTATCTCATGATGACACCTACCGTCTACGTGGCACTCAAAGGGCTTGGTGCCCAGGTGGGTGATGCTGTGGCCCTTGAGGTGCTCTGCCCGGGTGAAGGACTTGCCACAGCCCTCCTCTGGGCAGGTGAAGCGCCTGTCGTCATCATGCTTCCTGAAATAACAGGGGGGGTGGGGTTGGTGCGGTCTATGTGGTCCAAGGTTCAATTCTTTCGTCATATGTATACAAATATAATGGAATGCTTACTCCTATGGCTCAGGGAGTTTGAGCTATGGGTTTGCTGGCATTCCTGAAAGGAACACATAAAACTGTATGTGTTTTGTAATGGCAAGATGCTTTGGATAAAACTTATGATGAATTACCTTTTTATTATTACCGCATTAGCAATTAGGGAAGTGTATGACTCCTAACTAAAAATCCAACACTTTCAAACAAGAGTGACAATTTGGTAGGACAGTTATGAGAGGCCCTAAACTAGAACAGAGGACCCACACCATCACAATACCTAAACAACTCAGGGATGGAAAGTTGAGTGAGGGACAGCATTAAGTTACCTTTTGTGCCTAAGTAACTTGGACATGCTGGTGAAGGACCAGCCACAGGCCTCTGAATCGCAGATGAATGGCCTCTCGCCTGAAACCGAAAGAGGAGACTTAGCCTAGGCATGAGTAACTATACTACTGGTGAAACATGGACAACATAATATGGATTTGTGTCTGTGTTTTGATATCAATATCATATGAGCATTTATTGGTTGTGTACACAGAATTGCAGGTGTTATAGCAAGTATAGCTAAATGCTTATGTTACTAGCTACAACAGTGCAGTAGAATATACACTATGTGGATACGCCTTCAAAACAGTGGATTTGGCTATTTCAGCCACAACCGTGGCGGAAAGGTGTACAAATTTGAGCACACAACCTCCAAAGAAAAATATTGGCAGTAGAATGGCCATACTGAAGAGCTCAGTGGCTTTCAACATGGCACCGTTATAGATTACTCCTTAGTAACAAGTCAGTTCGTCAAAACTTCTGCCCTGCTAGAGCTGCCCCAGTAAACTGTAACTGCTGTTACTGCTCAGCCGCAAAGTGGTAGGCCACACAAGCTCACAGAACGGGACCACCGAGTGCTGATGAGCGTAAAAATCGTCTGTCCTCGATTGCAACACTCACTACCGAGTTTCAAACTGTCACTGGAAGCAACATCAGCACAAAAACTGGTCGTCGGGTGCTTCATGAAATGGGGTTTCCATGGCCGAGCAGCCGCACACAAGCTTAAGATCACCATGCCAAATGTCGGCTGGAGCAGTGGAAACGCGTTCTCTGGAGTTTTGAATACCGCTTCACCATCTGGCAGTCCGACCGACGAATCTGGGTTTTGGGGATGCCATGAGAACGCTACCTGCCTCAATGCATAGTGCCAACTGTAAAGTTTGGTGGAAGAAGAATAATGGTCTGGGGCTGTTTTTCATGGTTTGAACTATGCCCCTTAGTTCCAGTGAAGGGAAATCAACACTACAGCCTAGAATGACATTCCAGACTATTATTATGTGCTCCAACTTTGTCGAAGGCCCATGCTGTTTCAGCATGTCAATGCCCCTGTGCACAAAGCAACATCCATACAGAAATGGTTTGTTGAGATCGGTGTGGAAGAACTTGACTGGCATGCACAGAGCCACCATAACCCCATCGAGCACGTTTGGGATGAATTGGCACACCGAGTGCGAGTCAGGCCTAATCGCCCAACATCAGTGCCCGACCTCGCTAACGCTCTTGCTGAATGGAAGCAAGTCCATGAAGCAGTGTTCCAATATCTAGTGAAAAGCCTTCCCAGAAGAGTGGAGGCTGTTAAAGCAACAAAGGAGGGACCAACTCCATATTAATGCCCACAATATTGGAATGAGATGGTCGACAACAGGTGTCCACATACTTTTGGTCATGAAGTTTGTGTTGACAGTTTTGTTAGTCACTTTGGATCAAAATTCATCTGTGGCAGTTTTCGCTCAGCTTATAAAAAGCGTTAAGCAACCTTAAATGTTAAAATTGAACGTGATGTAGTATGGGAACATTTCAGGTGGATGCTAATCATGACAATGTAAAGTGCACTCAGACCTTTGGAAAAGTGTTAAGGCTATATAAACATATCAATCACTATGCAGTACCTGTGTGGCTGCGCATGTGGATCTTGAGGCGGCAGGCCTTGTCATAGCGCTTGTCGCAGCCCGGATAGGTGCAGGTAAACTGGCCCGTCTCGCGGAAGTGTGTGCGGTTGTGGGAGAATAGGGCACTGTAGGTGATGAAGGTCTTCTCACAACCTGAGGAGACACACACACACACACAGAGAGGTTAAATACCCACGCAAATATATATGAATACACGTGCATATAGACTGTTTAAAGTGAATGTGAAAATGTGAGTCTCAACATCATTCTGTTACCAAGGAATTTCCCATTAAATAGTTGTTCAGGTGAAATGAATGTTCAGAATGTTGATTCAAGTTTCAATGTAACATGCACAAGTACAGTGAAATGCCTTTCGAGTTGAAGGCATTTGACTACACAAGCACATAGGACATTGAAACTTGAAACATCATTCTGAACAGTCATTTCACCTGAACAACGTTCGCCTCACCTGGAAACTCGCACTTGTGCGGCCTCTCGGGTTCAAAATGGGCCCGCTGGTGATTGGTCAGCCGGGTGGCACTGCGGAAGCGCTCACTGCAGATTTCGCACACGAAGGAGTTCTCTTGGTCGTGCTGCTTCACGTGCGCCTTCAGGTTGTAGACCGTGGTGAAGCGGCGGCCGCAGCCCTCCCACTCGCACTTGTGTGGCCGCACTTTGTCGTGAGACTGGAGGTGGCGTTTGAGCTTGTAGGAGGTGGTGAAGGCCCAGCTGCAACCCTCAAAGGTGCATTTGAAGGGCCTCTGGTCCTCAGTGTGGTTGAGAAGGTGCATCTTGACCTTTTGGCGCGCGTCGAAGGTGCTGAGGCAGCCGGGCTGGGGGCAGCGGTACGTTGTGACTAAGGCACCTTTCTTGGAGAGCCCTGAAGCACCGATGAAGCTGACAGGCTGGAAGTCGTCGTTGTCGACACAGTTGACGAAAGAACCCTCTGGGCGCAGGGACACCAAATCACCCTCGCTTATGGCACACAGTGTCCCACTCTCCTGCTTGATGACTGGGCACGAGTCCAGAGAAGCGCCAAACTCTGACAATGAACAGTGGTCAGCCAGAGCCAGTTCTGAGTCGCTTGCGGACATGCCTAGCCTAGGCTCTTCGTGGTGACCAGTCCGAATAACTGCCACGTTGCTGATTTTCCCAATGGATTTGGTCCCGCTGTCATAGTTGAGAAGCACTATGTCCTCATTGTCTTTCATTCCAAGATGTTCCTTCAAGCCGACCATTCCGTCATCTTTGTGGGTGTAACCCTCTGGAGGTGCTGCTAGAGTCAGTATCCCGTTTTCTATGGTTACTATGATGCTTTGGTTGTTTATCATGATGGTTCCAGAGAATGTCTCGTTGGCAGAGGCCCCATCTGCATTGGCGGAAGCAGAGAGGCTCGTTCCAGGGTCGGAAATGAAGTCGGAAGTGTCCATCGTGTCGCTCATTTCCACGATATAGGTGTTTTCTGAAATCAAGGCACTGCGTTCTCTAGCTTCGGGCTGAGAAAGTAATTCGTCTGCCGCGCTACTGTCAATGTTGTCAAGGTGGCCGCATATGTTATCGTCATATTCGTTTGTCAAAACAGCGTTTTCATTCTCCGTTTCATAACACATAGACTGTTTTTCATTCGGTACAGTTGCCTCACCCTCACTATTTGAACTTGAAATTAATGCACTACACTGAGGAGCAGTTATTTTCAAGGCCCTGCCTGCTAAATTGTTCAAATTCTCGTCTGATTCAATAAGGGCATTGGTGTTTTGAACCTCCATCGAATTACATGGAATGATTTTGGAATCTTCAGCCTTCTTACCGATTATTGTATCTCCATCTTTGGATGGATTCCCCAGTCTGTCTTTATTTGTGTCATTTCCATCCTCTTGGACAATGTTGAAAACCACATACAATCCCTCGGTGTTTTTATTCGCGCTAACCGTGGTGTTGCTCCTGTAGGCCGCCGTGCTCTCGCTCGCCAATGACTGCAACAGGGAGGCGCCGTCTTCATGTTGCTGCCGTAAAACCGCAGTTTGCAGTTGCTGCGAATGTTCCTCTTCCCCCTCAAAGAAAGGCAACGCCATTTGCAATATGCTATCCCCACTTTCAACATCATATTTGTAACCCGTCCTCAAATCTTGTGGAGGCAGTTGTGTGTTTAGCTCCCTTTCTTTCAAAGTATTCACGTTACGGAGTCCCACACTCGCAGTTTGGGCTTGAAGAGGGCTATTATTTTTACCGTTCTGCTTGCAGACGGGCAGGCAAACACCGCTGCCATTTTCTACCAGCAGGCGAAATGGAGATGTCCTCTGCCTATTGTTGTTGTTGCTTTGCAGTTCGTTCGATTCCAAATTCTCCTCTGCTTCGTTCTCGTTCGAAATGGAGCGAGAAAGTGTCGTTGTCCTAAACTGAGACGAGCCTGTTCTACGTGGGGCGCCATGTTGATAGTAAATGTTTTGGGCATCAGAAAGCCCCTGGATTTCCATCTTGGTATCCCTGTAGCAGGCTGCAGTGCATACAAGGCCCGCCCTTCCCACAAATGGGGAAGGCGAGCCGGTAAGCAACGCCAAAGTTTATCGTAAACCGTGGCCGGAATGGATGGATAACAATCCGATGGAATGGAACTATTTGTATCTTATTGCAAAGTTCAAACCATTCAAACGCCCTGTGGTGCCGTAATAAATACTCGTTACATTCATGTTATCATTGTATTGAATCTTTTCTGAAAGCAAACTTAGTTTTGCATTGTATGTGGTCTAAAAATATTAATGGTTTACGGGAGATTGTTATTATTGGGGACCATTAGGTGGCACTATAATAAGCTCTTTCCTGTCCAAACGATGTTACATAGTTGAAACAAAATTCTAACTTTTCAAAGGAGAACAAGACATAAAAAGTACTAATTCATTCATATCTTTAAAATTAAACAAACGTTTAGTTGTCTTATATGTTTGAATGGTAACTTCTATATGCCCTTAACATTAATTCTCTAAATTACTTTGAGGTCACCTGTGCATGCAACTCTTGATAGTCTGAAGGCCTCTGTATATGCGCACTAATATACACATTTTTGGTCAATGCACAATCAGTAATGTCATTAATATATAATGCGTTTAAATGTGTTAATGTAACTATAAATAGTGTATTTTATTTTGTATGAACGTCTTTCAGGATTAGTAATTCATTGTAAGGCAGAAATCTTTCTCTTAAAATTCACATATTTCCATGTAGGCCTATTAAGGATACACATAAATAGTTACAGACTACAGTCCAGGCAGACATCCACCATGCACATTAGTAATTAATATGATGATCTATTTTAGGGGAATGAGATGCACTGTCCGGGGCAATTACCTTTCTTAAAGCATGCATGATTTTGTTAACTCCAAGAACAAACATAATCTGCCAACTTCAATAGTGAGATAAGTCTTAATGATATATCTTTATTTGATTTCTAAGATGAGATATATAAAACAAATGGGCAAATTTACAAATAGGTTTTGACCAACACAAGCAGGTAAGGAATAACATAGATATACATTTACAGAATCATTATAGAAAGAAAATCAGGAGGAAGACAGATCACATAATATTCTGTACATGAACTACGATATATTTACATTAGATATACTTGTAAGCAAACACGGTCACAAAACACTTGACTGGACAAAGGGGATTGTAAGCAGCATATAGTTTATGTCTGTCAAGCCTAGTTCAATGAGAGGGTTAAACTTATACAGTACACAGCACACAGCCGGATATTCATGCTTTATGCAAAAATATTCAACAGGTGATGTGAATTGAAGTTTACTTTGGTACTTTATAACACTGCTACACGCATGCACTATGTTTAAACGTTGTGTCTATTAGAATTGTATCTACTATTTTTAAATGCTCCATTATCGTTTTTGGTTCTTATATATATTTTTATTTTTTATTTTTTTTATTTCACCTTTATTTAACCAGATAGGCCAGTTGAGAACAAGTTCTCATTTACGACGGCGACCTAGCCAAGATAAAGCAAAACAGTGCGACACAAACAACAACACAGAGTTACACTTGGAATAAACAAACGTACAGTCAATAACACAATAGAAAAGTCTATATACAGTGTGTGCAAATTAAGTAAGATTAGGGATGAAAGGCAAGAAATAGGCCATAGTGGCGAAATAAATTACAATTTAGCAATTAAACACTGGAGTGATAGATGTGCAGAAGATGAATGTGCAAGTAGAGATACTGGGGTGCAAAGGAGCAAAAAAAAATAACAATATGGGGATGAGGTAGTTGGGTGGGCAATTCACAGATGGGCTATGTACAGGTGCAATGGTCTGTAAGCTGCTCTGACAGCTGATGCTTAAAGTTAGTGAGGGGGATATGAGTCTCCAGCTTCAGTGATTTTTGCAGTTCGTTCCAATCATTGGCAGCAGAGAACTGGAAGGAAATGTGGCCAAAGTAGGAATTGGCTTTGGGGATGACCAGGGAAATATACCTGCTGGAGCGCGTGCTATGGGGGGGTGCTGTTATGGTGACCAGTGAGCTGAGATAAGGTGGGGCTTTACCTAGCAAAGATTTATAGATGAGCTGGAGCCAGTGGGATTAGCGACGAATATGAAGAGAGGCCAAGCCAACGAGAAGCATACAGGTAGCAGTGGTGGGTAGTAAATGGGGCATTGGTGACAAATAGGATGGCACTGTGATAGACTGCATCCAATTTGCTGAGTAGAGTGTTGGAGGCTATTTTGTAAATTAATTCGCCAAAGTCAAGGATTGGTAGGATAGTCAGTTTTACGAGGGTATGTTTGGCAGAATGAGTGAAGGATGCTTTGTTGCCTTATAGGAAACCGCTTCTAGATTTAATTTTGGAGATGCTTAATGTGAGTCTGGAAGGAGAGTTTACAGTCTAACCAGACACGTAGGTATTTGTAGTTGTCCACATATTCTAAGTCAGAACCGTCCAGAGTAGTGATGCTAGACGGGCGGGCAGGTGCGGGCAGCGATCGGTTGAAAGAGCATGCATTTAGTTTTACTTGCATTTAAGAGCAGTTGGAGGCCACGGAACGAGAGTTGTGTGGCATTGAAGCTCGTCTGGAGGGTAGTTAACACAGTGTCCAAAGAAGGGCCAGATATATACAAAATGAATAGAAGTGGATCAGAGAATCACCAGCGACAAGAGCGGCATCATTGATGTATACAGAGAAAAGAGTCGGCCAGAGAATTGAACCCTGTGGCACCCCCCATAGAGACTACCAGAGGTCCGGACAACAGGCCCTCCGATTTGACACACTGAACTCTGTCTGAGAAGTATTTGGTGAACCAGGTGAGGCAGTCATTTGAGAAACCAAGGCTGTTGAGTCTGCCGATAAGAATGCTGTGATTGACAGAGTCAAAAGCGTTGGCCAGGTCGATGAATACGGCTGCACAACATTGTCTTTTATCGATGGCAGTTATGATGTCGTTTAGGACCTTGAGCGTGGCTGAGGTGCACCCATGACCAGCTCAGAAACCAGATTGCATAGCGGAGAAGGTACGGTGGGATTCGAAATGGTCGGTGATCTGTTTGTTAACTTGGCTTTCGAAGACCTTAGAAATGCAGGGTAGGATAGATATGGGTCTGTAACTGTTTTGGTCTATGGTGTCACCCCCTTTGAAGAGGGGGATGACCGCGGTAGCTTTCCAATCTTTCGGAATCTCAGACGATACAAAAGAGAGGTTGAACAGGCTGGAAATAGGGGTTGCAACAATTGCGGCGGATAATTTTAGAGAGGGTCCAGATTGTCTATCCCAGCTGATTTGTAGGGGTCCAGATTTTGCAGCTCTTTCAGAACATCAGCTATCTGGATTTGGGTGAAGGAGAAATGGGGGAGGCTTGTGCAAGTTGCTGTGGGGGGTGCAGAGCTGTTGACCGGGGTAGGGGTAGCCAGGTGGAAAGCATGGCCAGCCGTAGAAAAATGCTTATTGAAATTCTCAATTATCGTATATTTATCGGTGGTGACAGTATTTCCTAGCCTCAGAGCAGTGAGCAGCTGAGAGGAGGTGCTCTTATTCTCCATGGACTTTAATGTGTCCCAGAACTTTTTGGAGTTCGTGCTAATTTCTGCAAATTTCTGTTTGAATAAGCAAGTCTTTGCTTTCGTAACTGCCTGTGTGTATTGGTTCCAAACTTCCCTGAAAAGTTGCATATCGCGGGGGTTATTTGATGCTAATGCAGAACGCCACAGGATGTTTTTGTGCTGGTCAAGGGCAGTCAGGTATTGAGTAAACCAAGGGCTATATCTGTTCCTGGTTAAAAAAAATGGAATGGGGCATGCTTATTTAAGATGGTGAGGAAAGCACTTTTAAAGAATAACCAGGCATCCTCTACTGACGGAATGAGGTAAATATCCTTCCAGGATACCCGGGCCAGGTCGATTAGAAAGGCCTGCTCGCTGAAGTTTTTTAGGGAGCGTTTGACAGTGATGTGGGGTGGTCATTTGCCCGCGGATGCTTTACATGACGCAGGCAATGAGGCAGTGATCGCTGAGATCCTGGTTGTAGACAGCAGATGTGTATTTAAAGGGCAGGTTGGTCAGGATGATATCTATGAGGGTGCCCGTGTTTACGGATTTGGGGTTGTACCTGGTAGGTTCCATGATAATTTGGGAGAGATGGAGGGCATCTAGTTTAGATTGTAGGATGGCCGGGGTGTTAAGCATGTCCCAGTTTAGGTCACCCAACAGTGCAAACTCTGAAGATAAACAGGGGGCAATTAATTCACATATGATGTCCAGGGCACAGATGGGTGCTGAGGGGGGGCTGTAACAAATGGCAACAGTGAGAGACTTATTTCTGGAAAGGTGGCTTTTTAAAAGTAGAAGCTCGAACTGTTTGGGCACAGACCTGGATAGTGTGACAGAACTATGCAGGCTGTCTCTGCAGTAGATTGCAACTCCACCCCCTTTGGCAGGTCTATCTTGGCGGAGAATGTTATAGTTGGGGATGGACATTTCTGAATTTTTGGTGGCCTTCCTAAGCCGTTTTGGCAGTTCCTGTTTACTATACAGTGTACAATAAAGAATATTGACAGAATTCAATACACAATCCGATCTCATACAAAACCAACCCAGCATAGAACACTCATCAAATATTTATGAATGTTTTAGTCAATTTAAAATGTGAATAACGGTTATTCTCGATGACCACAACCATCAGAAATGTGTTGACTAATCAGGTTAGCGTTCAAAATAATGGAATTATGACTTGCATTGAATCAAATAAAAATAGAATCCTGCCTAACTCACACTTGTGGGATTATGACAGAATTAAGGCCACATATCCATATCCCTATGCCATAAATCATAAGACAACCCTTCATACCATTGTCTTATTCTATAGCCCCTGTTGACCTACTCTTACAATGTCCTAAGTGCTTGATCATTCCCCAAAAGTTTGGTGACAAATGTTTCCCTAATGGTTCATCTCTTCCCAGGGTATCTAAGGGCCACTTCCCAATATGATTTAAGTCCAAAATTCTCCTTAAGTGCTGTAGGAAAATGTAACGACGGCATTTGGCACGACATCAACAAACTGTTGTTGTGCAATTTACTTACAGAGAAATCAAATTTGTGTCAGTTTTTGGAACATCCCCAGAAAGCTGTCAGAAGGTTAATTAATGACTTTTTAGTAGTAGTAACTATCACTATGGTGGAGTGAGTGAGTGAGTGAGTGAGTGAGTGAGTGAGTGAGTGAGTGAGTGAGTGAGTGAAAGAAAAGAGAGAAGAACGTGTGTATGCAGTAAAAGAGAGAGAAATCAAACAAGTCAGAATAGAGACTTGACTGTGAACAAAACCTCTGCGTTTGAATGATCCGTTATAGTCAGGAATTTCTCAAAGAAAAAATATATAATAACAAGACAAGTAGGCCTACAAAACAATGACATGCACTGTAAATAAACTTGTGTAGATCCTATGAGCCCAGCCAAAATAATGAAAAATTATAGACCCATATCTTGGAAACCAGAGCTGTGGCGGAAAGAAACCATGCATAAATATGCAGAGTAAATCAGCCCATTGCAACTCCCTCGAAACAGGCTTAGTGGCGAGGGACCACACTTTTGAGAACAACATGCTGAGGCACAATCTCTTTCACTCCTCTCCTCTTTCTAGCAAAAATGGAGTGACAGAAAGTTGACCCTGATGCTTTGACATGTTTGAAAGACGGAGCAGGTTTTGCCACCATTGACCAAAAGCTTGGAAAGGTTTACATTTGGAAGGAGGAAATCAAGGAGAAGTAAAAAATAGTGACTAGGTACTGTGGTATATTCAGACCAGTGTTTGGGTCAGAAGGAACCTGTGCAGTGACGTCACTGCTCAAGCTATTTCCATCTCAAGACGATTTTTAATTTCCAACCCGTCATTGGAAAGATCAAGACTTCGCTCTCAACAGGAGTACGCATTGCCAGCCAGCAGGCCCTTAAGTTATTTCAATATTCACACATCCTGTCTCTGAATTTATTTTCTGATCTGTAATATAGAGCTTTCACAGGCCATCATATGAAACATGTATACATTTCAACACGTGGAATAAATCAGTAATATAGAGAATATATTTATCATGAGGTAACGTGGCTAAGATATCCAACTACATACATACATACATATAGTGAGGACTGGCATAAAACAATATAATCACTTTTCAATCGCCCCCTGGACAAGAGGAACAAGTCCTTAAACAAGGACATGTCGTACAGATATATGAACACAATGGGCATTTCTCAATATGCATACTACCGTGCTGCACACTCTCACGCTCCGAGTGCATTCTCCGGCTATGTTCTCTTGAGTACATAATTGTGAGGACGAGAGTGTGGAGAATGCATAAAACAATAAATTTGAGAAGCACTCGCACTCCCTCTACCGTACTACCTCACAATTCCCCTCCCCATTCACTGAACCTTCTTCTTCCAGCCAGGGCAATGGCAACAATAGACGACACAAGATATACACAAAGCAAACGTTTTACTTTCTAATTAGTTTCTAATCAGCTAGATCTGTGGATCTTAATAATCTAGCTAGCCAGCTAGTTAAACAGGCAAAAATTACTTAAAACTAATTTTATGCAAGGTAGATGTACAGTTGAAGTCGGAAGTTTACATACACTTACGTTGGAGTCATTAAAACTTGTTTTTCAACCACTCCACAAATTTCTTGTTAACAAACTATAGTTTTTGCAAGTCGGTTAGGACATCTACTTTGTGCATGACACAAGTAATTTTTCCAACAATTGTTTACAGACAGATTATTTCACTTATAATTCACTGTATCACAATTCCAGTGGATCAGAAGTTTACATACACTAAGTTGACTGTGCCTTTAAACAGTTTGGAAAATTCCAAAAAATGATGTCATGGCTTAGAAGCTTCTGATGGCTACATTACATCCTTTGAGTCAATTGGAGGCGTACCTGTGGATGTATTTCAAGGCCAACCTTCAAACTCAGTGCCTCTTTGCCTGACATAATGGGAAAATCAAAAGAAATCAGCCAAGACCTCAGAAAAAAATTGTAGACCTCCACAAATCTGGTTCATCCTTGGGAGCAATTTCCAAATGCCTGAAGGTACCACGTAAACAATAGTACGCAAGTATAAACACCATGGGACCACGCAGCCGTCAGACAGCTCAGGAAGGAGACGCGTACTGTGCAAATCAATCCCAGAACAACAGCAAAGGACCTTGCGAAGATGCTGGAGGAAACAGGTACAAAAGTATCTATATCCACAGTAAAACAAGTCCTATATTGACATAACCTACAAACCTGACTCAGTCCCACCAGCTCTGTCAGGAGAAATGGACCGAAATTCACCCAACGTATTGTGGGAAGCTTGTGGAAGGCTACCCGAAATGTTTGACCCAAGTGAAATAATTTAAAGGCAATGCTCAGATAGTAATTGAGTGTATGTAAACTTCTGACCCACTGGGAATGTGATGAAAGAAATAAAAGCTGAAATAAATAATTCTCTCTACTATTATTCTGACATTTCACATTCTTAAAATAAAGTGGTGATCCTAACTGACCTAAGGCATGGCATTGTTGCTCGGATTAAATGTCAGGAATTGTGAAAAACTGAGTTTAAATGTTTTTGGCTAAGGTGTATGTAAACTTCCGACTTCAACTGTACATATTTCATTGGTAGCTACCAATTCTTCAAGGCTTGCTAGCTAGCCAGTTAGCCCTATTGACTTACTATGAACTTACCCATTCACTGAACCATCTTCCAGTCAGGTCAACAATGGCAATAGTAACGAAACAAGATATACACAAAGCAACCTTTTTACTTCATAACTATCAGCTAGCATAATAATGTAGCTAACCAGATATTTTAACATGCAAAAATGATCTAAAACTAATATTATGTGAGATATATTCTTTGTGGGTTGCTAGCTAACAATTATTTGTGGCTATCTGGCTAGCTAACAGTACTAGTTGCTAGCCAGTTAGCCCTATTGACCTATTATGGGCTTGTAATATATGGTATGTAGGCAGATAAACATGGCAAAATGAACAATGCCTGTATTTATTAACGTATCAAAATAAAATATTATAGTCAGGCAACATATGAGATGTGAATAAGCAACATTTCATTCTGAATAGGAGTGTATTTTCTCTTGCTTCAGCTCAAATAATGGCCACCATTGATTTCAATACATTTTGTCATTTTTTACGTGGTTGCATCATATTTCTTTGCATACTTTCCGTTGAAGCTTGCATTGATGCAAGCTTCAAAATAAGTACAAATGGAGTACACATTCCAGAAGTGCCCTCTGTGCTCCGTTTCGCATACTTTGACTTCAACTCATACTCTGACCCTCCCGTGCTCCAATTTGCGTGCTCGGAGCACGGTAGTATGCATTTTGAGAAACACCCAATGACTCCAGATGCCGAGGCTGAGACCTCAACCGTCCAGAGACGCCATCTTGTTACCGTCTCCCTTGTTTTGCGAAACTCATCCAAAAGCTTTCAGAAATGCCCTGAGAAGAAACCAAACATGAATAGACTTCCTGTGCCTTTCACTTGTTTTGGATATTAACCGGCTGTCCCACTTTCTTCAATGTTTGTACAGTGTCATTATACACATGGAAATATACATTGGCCAGAGAGTGGACAAAGTAAAGTACTGCCATTGCAACCCAAGTGGCCAATTTGTTTCTGTTTTGGACCACAAAAGATGTGAGAATGAAACACTCATTGCATGCGTGGCTAGTGAGGCATAGGAAAAAAGGTGAACATCGATCGCTCTTTCTGTCTGTTGAGAAACCCACAAATTCTTGCTTTTTACAACGTTTAACGGTGACTGTTCCTTGACCCCTGCATATAAAAAGAAGCTAAGGGGTCAGTGAGGGGTTGGCAACCACGGAAGCAGTTCCAACAGTTCTCACTCCAAAGGTCATGCTCCATTTGACCCTTGTTAAGCTGTACAGTTGTTACATCACAGCATGGCGGTGTTCACCAGACAGGAAATCGCTACTGCAGTGTGTGTGTGTGTGTGTGTGTGTGTGTGTGTGTGTGTGTGTGTGTGTGTGTGTGTGTGTGTGTGTGTGTGTGTGTGCGCGTGCATTCGTGCGTTCGTGCGTGCGTATGTGTACCCCAACGGCTTCAGTGTGTGTCTCTTCAGGTATTTGCTGCAACTGAAAATGGTCCAAACAATGTCTCTAAACCCAAGAACCAAAGACCCCCACCCAAACCCCTCTCTCAGATGCTCAGCTTGTGGAGTCCTGGCGGGGTGGTGGTGGAGGAGGCGAGCCGGGGCTCGATGTCCCTCGTCTTCATGAAACCCAGCAGCTGCTCAGGGATTTCTGCCAACACGTCCTTGGCCAGCCGTGCCATGCTCAGCACCTGGTTGCCCTGGCGGTCTATGTAGTCCCGGAAAGGTACAAACTGGACTATGTCTCGCTCGGCAATGCGCCCCTTAGAGGACACTCTGACCTCGTCACCATCCAGTTCCTCCATCGCTATGAAGCAGAAACAGACAGAGGGAGAGGTAGAGAAATGGGGTAGAGGCAGGGAAAGAGAGAGAGTTAGAGACAGAGTGAGAGTCATAGACAGACAGAGACAGAGAGAGTCAGACAGAGAGTCAGGGACAGAGACAGAGATGACATCACGTAAATCCATTCTTAGACAGAATGTTGTTTGTGTTATTAATGTGTATTGGATTTGTGATAAATATGGCACCCTACCAGTGGAGGCTGCTGAGGGGAGAATGGCTCATAATAATGGCCGGAACGGATCAATTGGAATGGCATCAAACAGCTGGAAACCATATGTTTGATGTTTTTGAAACCATTCCGCTGATTCCGCTCCAGTCATTACCATGAGCCCATTCTCCCCAATTAAGGTGCCACCAGCCTCCTGTGTCACTTTGTTTGCCAAAAGCGCAACTAATAATATAATAGTAGGTCAAAGACATAATTCTGTACATGAAAGCCCCAGAGCAAACATATTTTAAAAACATCTTCCTGAAACTTCATTCTTACATTATTAGGAGTGATTTTAATATAACCAACGGCATCCATATTAGGAACTATTTTCTGAGAACCGACAACATCCTAATGTGGATGCCGTAACTTTCTAACAGACAACATCATGAATACTAATATCTATTTTGGTGGCGAGAAGATGTGGGTCCATCTTATCTGGTGTACTGGAGTAGAGAGGAGCTGGGAGGCAGATGCCTGGCCATGCCTGTGGGACTATACAGTTGGGTTCACACTGATGTCTTTGAGAGAGTGTGCCTCAGCCATGGGCAGCAACCCAGAACTCCTCAATACCCACCCACCCTCCCTCATCTCCTCTCCTCCAGGACCAGTAATCTGAAAAGCACTGGATAAATAAAGGCAATGGGCTGGAGACCTATCCAGTGCTTTCACCTATGGCTGTAGGGTATAGCAGTGCAGAGAGGAAGAGAGAGGGGGTAAAGGGACAGCAGGATGGCAGGAAAGTGGGCCAGGTGTCTAGGGTAAACCCAGACATGTGGGGGGCATCCCCTGAGTCACTGACTTATACAAAGCCTTCTGCTCCCTTGAATGTCGCACGCACGCACGCACGCACACGCACACACACACACACACACACACACACACACACCACCTTCTGTTTGCCATGAAAGTTACACACAGGAACAAGCGTGCTAACAGAGTACACACACACACCTTCTGTTTCCCATGAATTTCACACCCATGAATGTGTGTGTGTACACGCAGGCGCAGGAGTGCTTGGTACACACTGATGATGCACATACGTTCACTCCACACACATATGCACACAAACATCTACAGGTACACAGGTGCATCCAAACAGATGCCCACATGCAGACTTCATGGGAACATGGGAGGCATTTTGGAGAGAGGAACATGGCATGATGGAATGATTCGAAGAGGGGAAGGATAAGAGAGGAGAGGATGGGAATAGCAGAGGAGAGAGGAGAGGAGATGCGTTGCACTCAAGCATATGTGCGAGAGACAGTCTGTTTGCACAGGCTCCCTGTGGAGAGAAAGAGCTCCCAGTTCCCTCTGACTGAGCAAGAGGAGGATAAGAGAGCGTAGATGAGTCAAATACCCCTCCACCTATAGACCACTTAAAGTTATGCTGATTTCCCAACCACCACACAATCTGGAGCAATCAGTCAAACTATCACAAACCAATACTCTAGTGATTTAATTTATACACTTTTAAATCGCTCTGTCTCACACACACACACACTAGAGACTCACACATAGGCACGAGCATGCATGCACACACATACACACACAACCCCTACGGCAGCTACCCCTGACCCCTCGCACAGCCCTGTGTAGTTTGTAATAGGTCCCAAAGAGACCCCCTTGTCGTTAGGCATGAATAATTTCCCCTTTTCTGCTTCCTTTCCCCAACTACCGGCAGTATCTTTAATTCAAATCACTTAGCCAATTAACTTTTGGAATAGGCATAATGCATAATAAGTGTGCTCCAGTGTTTGCACATTTACTTAGGGAGTGACTTTTTTGTTTTGCTGCTCTCTTGCTAGCTGAAGAGCTTCAGCTTTCCAGCACAACTCTTTCTCACTATGCCAGGAGGAGTGTACACAGCAGTGGCAGTCGGTGCCGTTTAAGATGAGGGAGGACGGACAATTTTTTTTGTTGTTGTTGATTAGCATGGTCTTCTTTCTATTTCAGGTATGTTTATCCACGCTTTGTTCCATTTGCTTCCGTTTAAGAAACGTTTTTCAACAGAATCGGCGGAATGAATACATCACATGAACACACGCAAACACAGTTCACATTCATAGCAGCCACATACAAACAGCATGATCACTTTCTAATAGACCTGGCCGGGGTATCCTGGAATGACATTGACCTCATCCCGTCAGTAGATGATGCCTGGCTATTCTTTAAAAGTGCCTTCCTCACCATCTTAAATAAGCATGCCCCTCTCAATTTTTTTTAACTAGGAATAGATATAGTCCTTGGTTCACGCCAGACCTGTCTGCCCTTGACAAGCACAAAAACATCCTGTGGCGTTCTGCATTAGCATCGAATAGCCCCCGTGATATGCAACTTTTCAGGGAAGTTAGGAACAAATACACACAGGCAGTTAGAAAAGCTAAGCTAAGGCAAGATTTTTCAAACAGAAATTTGCATCCTGTAGTACTAACTCAAAAAAGTTCTGGGACACTGTAAAGTCCATGGAGAATAAGAGCACATCCTCCCAGCTGCCCACTGCTCTGAGGCTAGGAAACATTGTCACCACCGATAAATCCACTATAATTGAGAATTTCAATAAGCATTTCTCTAGGGCTGGCCATGCTTTCCACATGGCTACCCCTACCCCGGTCAACTGCCCGGCACCCTACACAGCAACCCGCCAAAGCCCCCACCATTTATCCTTTACCCCAGTCCAGATAGCCGATGTTCTGAAAGAGCTAGACAATCTGGACCCTCTCTTTCTAAAATTATCTGCCGAAATTGTTGCAACCCCTATTACTAGCCTGTTCAACCTCACTTTTGTATCGTTTCCAAAGATTGGAAAGCTGCTGCGGTTATCCCCCTCTTCAAAGGGGGTGACACTCTAGACCCAAACTGCTACAGACCTATATCTATCCTACCCTGTCTTTCTAAGGTCTTCGAAAGCCAAGTTAACAAACAGATTACTGACCATTTTCTATCCCACCGTACCTTCTCCGCTATGCAATCTGGTTTCAGAGCTGGTCATGGGTGCACCTCAGCCACGCTCAAGGTTCTAAACGTCATCCTAACCGCCATCGATAAGAGACATTAATGTGCAGCCGTATTCATTGACCTGGCCAAGGCTTTCGACTCTGTCAATCACAACATTCTTATTGGCAGACTCGACAGCCTCGGTTTCTCAAATGATTGCCTTGCCTGGTTTACCAACTACTTCTCTGATAGAGTTCAGTGTGTCAAATCGGAGGGCCTGTTGTCTGGACCTCTGACAGTCTCTATGGGTGTGCCACAGGGTTCAATTCTCGGGCCGACTCGCTTTTCTGTATACATCAATGATGTTGCTCTTGCTGCTGGTGATTCTCTGATCCACCTCTACGCAGACGACACCATTCTGTATACTTCTGGCCCCTCCTTGGACACTGTGTTAACTAACCTCCAGACGAGCTTTAATGCCATACAACTCTCCTTCCGTGGCCTCCAACAGCTCTTAAACGCAAGTAAAACTAAATGCATGCTTTTCAATCAATCGCTGCCCACACCTGCTCACCCGTCCAGCATCACTACTCTGGACGGCTCTGACTTAGAATACGTAGACAACTACAAATACCTGGGTGTCTGGTTAGACTGTAAACTCTCCTTCCAGACTCGCATTAAGCATCTCCAATCCAAAATTAAATCTAGAATGGGCTTCCTATATCGCAACAAAGCATCCTTCACTCATGCTGCCAAACATACCCTCGTAAAACTGACGATCCTACCGATCCTCAACTTCGGTGATGTCATCTATAAAATAGCCTCCAACACTCTACTCAACAAACTGGTTGCAGTCTTTCACAGTGCAATTTGTTTTGTCACCAAAGCCCCATACACTACCCACCATTGCGACTTGTACGCTCTCGTTGGTTGGCCCTCGCTTCATACTCGTCGCCAAACCCAAGTCTCTGCTAGGTAAAGCCTCGCCTTATCTCAGCTCACTGGTCACCATAGCAGCACCCACTCCTAGCACGCGCTCCAGCAGGCATATCTCACTGGTCACCCCCAAAGCCAATTCCTCCTTTTTCGTCTTTCCTTCCAGTTCTCTGCTGCCCATGACTGGAACGAATTGCAAAAATCTCTGAAGCTGGAGACTCACATCTCCCTCACTAGCTTTAAGCACCAGCTGTCAGAGCAGTTTACAGATCACTGCACCTGTACTTAGCCTATCTGTAAACAGCCCATCAATCTACCTACCTCATCCCCATACTGGTATTTATTTATTTATTTTGCTCATTTGCACGCCAGTATCTCTACCTGCACATTCATCTTCTACCGATCTACCATTCCAGTGTTGAATTGCTATATTGTAAATACTTCGCCACCATGGCCTATATATTTCCTTATAACTTACCTCATTTGCACTCACTGTATATAGACTTTTTGTTTTATTTTGTTCTACTGTATTATTGACTGTATGTTTTGTTTATTCCATGTGTAACTCTGTGTTGTTGTATGTGTCGAATTGCTACGCTTTATCTTGGCCAGGTCGCAGTTGCAAATGAGAACTTGTTCTCAACTAGCCTACCTGGTTAAATAAAGGTGAAATAAAAAAATAAAAAATAAAAACTTTACTCATTGTAATTCCCTCTCGCATGTACACGCTCTCCTCCTCTCTCACATTTTCCCTTCGCTTGTGGACAACACATCAGCTGTCTGTGACCAGGTGAAAAAACCTTTCCAAGCCAAACATTCATATCATAACCGCTAACCACTACACACAGCCTACATCATTGTCACCATATTAGCTAGCTAACATCATTGTCAACATAGCTAATAGAACTAACGCATTAGTAAACCCTCTACAGTAATGCAGGATAGTCAGCAAACAGTTTAGCAGTTACACAGGCGGCCCTGGTGGCAATAAATTAATAAAACCAAAAGCCCAGTGTTGGATAGCCATAGCCCGCTAGCTAACATAACATCATTCTCTACTTGAGTATGCTAAACTAGCTAGCTGCATTTGCTAGCTAAGTAAGTGAAAGGGAAAAAATACTATAAAATATAGCTCTCTCTTTCTATCTCTCTTGCTTCTCCTTCATTTTTGAAGAAATGTATTTGTTCAAAACTGTTAATTAAACTATTCTCCTTCTCTCTGAGTCAACTACTTACCACATTTTATGCACTGCAGTGCTAGCTAGTTGTAGCTTATGCTTTCAGTACTAGATTCATTCTCTGATCCTTTTTTTGAACAGGCCTTTTGACCATAGGGCTCTGGTCAAAAGTAGTACACTATACTCTTAGAAAAAAAGGGTCCCAAAAGGGTTCTTTGGCTTTCCCTAAAGGCAAACTCTTTTTGGTTCCAGGTAGAATCCTTTTGGTTCCAGGTAGAACTCTTTTGGGTTCCATGTAGGACCCTCTGGGGAGAGGGTTCTACATGGAACCCAATAGGGTTCTACCTGTAACCAAAAAGGGTTCTTCAAAGGGTTCTCCTATGGGGACAGCCTAAGAAGATTTTTAGGTTCTAGATAGCACCTTTGTGTAAATAGGGAATAAGGTGCAATTTAGGAAGCATCCACAATCCCGTTCCTTGGTTTTGCCATTATCGAGTTGTGGCTGACTATTGGCCAATATGGGGAATATATAGGGAATAGTGTGCCATTTCAAGATTGTGCAACAGCTGCAATTGCATCATTATCCAATGATTGACATGAGTATGGTAGGCAGAGAAGGATATCACTCAAACCAAGTTCTCTGCCGCTGCATATTGTAACTAAAATAAAATGGTAACACAACAGAAATGGGACTCAAGGTACACTCTTAGAAAAAATGTGTTCCTTGTTTTTCCCATAGGAGAACCCTATTTGGTTCCAGGTAGAACCATTTTGTGGTGAAAGAGGATCTACTTAGAACATTTAAGTGGTGTAAGAGTTTAACGTAGAACCTTGTATTAGTGAATGAGTTCCAACAACAAAAAATGTATTTCCAGAAGGTTCTCCTATGGGGACAATTAAATAACCCTTTATGGTTCTAGGTAGCACCTTCTTTTCTAAGAGTAACATGATAATGAAGTAAAAAAATGCAAACATCCTTTGCATGAATGGATTGTTTTGTGCAGAGTTTACCCACACATGGTACTATTATTCAGCTCTGCCGTTAACCTTCTGAGCTTAAGCTAGGTGACCCAGATAACAAAGCCTCAGTGGAAGTCTGATATATCAGGCGTGTTAATCCGGCACCATATGGGGAAAAATGGACTGAAACAGGGAGGGAATAGATGGGTTGGCTGACAACGTCACGAATATTACGCACGTGCATCGATGTGGCCGGAAGCCACGTTTTTATGATTCTGAATGGTCAGATAGCAACAGTGACAAGAAGATACCATGTGGGGAATCGTAGGTGGCTCGTTTCATCTTGTTATTGATACCATGTCTTGTTTTGAGGTGTTTTGACTGATTTCATGTTAATGTTAATATGTCTCAAATTCGCTAGCTAGCTAACCAACAAATGTAACAATGTTTTTGAGACAAGTGCTCATTGTGCAATAAACATTTGAGGATTAAATATAGTTTAAATGTTGTCAACAATCTAAGCCAACCCTGTCTGTACCCCATAGTTGCGCACGTGCTGGTTTTGTTGCTAAACAACCAACCCATCTATTGCTAATTTCGTGTTCAATTGCCCTACTCAATATGACCTAGGACTCACTTACTCTGAGTTCCTCTCCACCGAGAGACATGACACAGGAGTCACGACCTGTTACCACATGAGACTAATGCTAAGGATTCTTTGGGAAGGGGGAAGGAATCAACACATTCCTCTTCCTGGAAATCAACTGATAGTATCTTTTTTAATTGTTTTTAATTTTAAATTTATTTTTATTTTTAGTTATTTTATTCCTTTTGTTTTTCAATTTTAGGAGTCGTTTTTTTTTTGGGGTGGATCAGCTTTAATATTGCAGATAGATTGTTACTTCCATCAATGTAATTGTCTGCATCATTTCCAATCCCCCATATATTTTTGGGGTATATACAGTATAAACATGCATACACATACACATATATATATATACAACTGATTTACCTCACCTGGTTCACCATTTGGCTGGAGTTTGCACTTTAGGAGCAATGGAATGGGGTCAAATAAGCAAACTCCGCCTACCTGGTGCCCTAGGCAAACTAAAAAAAAAAAAACTATTTGGGTGTGCAGGTTTTGGTTCTACCCGTACTCAAGCTGCTCTTCAGGATCAAATCAAATGTGTTAAAAGAGTCGAAGAGGGATGAAGCAGAAGCCTGTACCGCTCCATACCAGGAGATGTGGGTGTCCTTGCTGTATATCTATGATAGGGGGAGATACATTTGGAAGAAAGGGAGAGCAGGAAGGGGATTCACCAGTTCCTAAAACTTCTGGGAAGGAGATTGCAGTTGTTCTGTCACCTACCCTGCTGATCTTTAGTGCACTTCACAGACAGTGACACATTGACAGCCTAGCATTGAGAGAAGAACAGAAGCTGGGTCAGCACCATGCAATTTAAAGCCCCCCCCACCGGACAGACACTTACCATCAAACTCAGCAGGACCCACTCCCACTATGATGATAGACATGGGCAGAGCGGCAGCCTGCGGAGGAAAATCACACACACACACACACACACACACACACACACATGCACGCACAGGAAATTATATCATTATGACGTCCCGTGCCACATTTTGGGACACACACAAACTTAAGGCCCACCAATGTCAACAACACACATTACTGAGTTGTGATGAACACTCACATTGACCACAGCCTCCTTGGTCTGCACCATATCTGAGATGACTCCGTCTGTGATCATCAACAGCACAAAGTACTGGGATCCGTCAGTCACATCCTCAGCACACCTGCACGGAACAACACAGCACAGGTTGAAACACAAATCAAACCAAATCGTATTTGTCATGTGCGCCCTTTCCAAATTAGTAACACAAGAGGAATAAAATAAAATACACAAGAATGGTGCTATGTACATGGAGTACCAGTGCCAGATCAATATGCAGAGGTACGAGGTACTTGAGGTGGATATGTACATGAAGGCAGGGTAAAGTAACTAGGCATCAGGATAGATAATAATACGAGTTAAATAAAGAACAGAGCAGCAGCGGCAAATGATGAGTGTAAAAGTGTGTGAGTGTGCGTGTGTCATATGTATGTGTGTTTGTGTTGTGTCGGTGTGTGTGTGTGTTGTGTGAGTGTGTAATGTATGTGAACGTGTGTGGGTTTTGTGTGGGAGTGTCAATGTAGTGTGTGTGTGTGTGTGTGTGTGTGTGTGTGTGTGTGTGTGTGTGTGTGTGTGTGTGTGTGTGTGTGTGTGTGTGTGTGTGTGTGTGTGTGTGTGTGTGGGTGTATATGGTTTGTATATATAGTCTAGTGAGTTTGCGTAGGGTCAGTGGAAGGTAGAGTCATTGCAGATCGTGTGTGTACCATTCATTTACTATTTGGCAGTCCGGCTATTTTATTTAGCAGTCTTATGGCTTGGGGGTAGAAGCTGTCTCGGAGTCTGTTGGTCCGAGATCCATACCGTTTTGAACAGTCTATGGCTTGGGGGGCTTTGGCAATTTTTCGGCCCTTCCTCTCACGTTCTGACCTTAGTTCCTTTATTATGTCTTTGTGTTAGTTTGGTCAGGGCGTGAGTTGGGTTGGGTAGTCTATGTTCTTTTTTCTATGTTGTGTTTTTGTGTTTGGCCTGGTATGGTTCTCAATCAGAGGCAGGTGTCATTCGTTGTCTCTGATTGAGAATCATACTTAGGTAGCCTGTTTTCCCCATTTTAGCTGTGGGTGATTGTTTCTGTTTTCTGTGTCTTCACCATACAGGACTGTTTAATTTTCGTCTTTCACTTTGTTATTTTCGTGTTCACTGTCTTTTCATTAAAAATGATTAGCAGTTATCATGCTGCACATTGGTCCGATCTGTCATACTCCTCGTCAGAGGAACACGAATTGCGTTACACTTCCTCTGACACCGCCTGATATAGAGGTCCTGGATGGCAGGGAGCTTTGCCCCAGTTATGTTCTTAACTGTCTGCACCATCCTGTGTAGCGCATTGCAGTCAAGGGCGGTGCATTTGCCATACCAAACGGGGATGCAGCCAGTCAAGATGGCCTTGATGGTGCAGTGGTAGAACTCTCAGCCTCTTGACATAGAAGTGTGTTGCGTTGTTTAGAGTGTTGCCATAGAAGTTGTAGCTGTCGTGTTTGTGTCTGAGCCAGTTGGCTAGTGCGTCTGCGTGTGGGACAGAGATGGTAGCTAATGGTAAGACACCGCAGGGCGGACAAAACCCGCTGGCTGACTGTTTGATTGGACGGAGACCCGCTAGCTGACTGCCTGATTGGCTCACTCTCACCGTCTGGATGGAGGGGGAAGAGGAAAAGAATGGAGGGTAAATGGCACCTCTCTCTCTCTGTCGGGTAATATCCCATCCTCGCTATCTGTCTGTGTCTAGTTCTCTCTCACTAGTGTGTGAAAGTCTCTCTCCTTATCTCTCTTCCGTCCGTCCGTCCGTCCGTCCGTCTCTCACTATCTCTGTATGTATGCATTTGTCAGTCTCTCTCTCTCTCTCTCTCTCTCTCTCTCTCTCTCAAACACACACAGACAAAATCATCTATTAACTTACATTCTACATAGTATATCAACATTACAAGTGAAATAAAGGACAAGTCAGGAATGCATTAGAGAATGGTTGAATCAGCTGACATGTACAGGAAGAAAGATTGTGGGCCTTTCACTACAGTACATGTAGCCCCATTTCTGGAAACACTCCATGGGAGAGGTGGGTGTTGTTAGAGAACCAAAATGTTTCCCAGAGACTCTTGTTTCTAACTTCACTCAAGGTGTGATGTGGATGTGGTAGTTATTACTCCAGTCTCCAGGCTGCTGTTTGGAGTTATATTAGGTAAAGGAGCCCAGAGAGCGGCTTGATTCACCCCCACACCTCACATGTGGACACATCCACATGACTGGAGGGCCTTCCTCCTCCTCATCATCACCATCTCTGTCCCACAAGCAGCTGCATGGGCCAACCCGGGGTGGAGGATGAGCCAAATGAGGGTGGAGGAGGAGGATGACAAAGCATAATGAGTGGAATGGAGAGAGACTTTTGAGAAAGGGTGAGAGAGAGGACGATGGAGAGGAGAGACAGAAAGAGAGAAAGAAAGGAAGTGAGAAAGAGAGGAGGGAGAGAGAGAGAGAGAAAGAGTAGGAAAGGAGATGAACGGAAATGTGACAACGCAAGATGAGGGCTAAAGGACAAAAATGAGATAATACATAATAGCCAATAATAAAGGAATAAGAGAAAGAAAGAGAGACAGAGACAATACGTGAAAGAGAACAATTATATTATTAATCTCATTTCCTCAAACAGGTGCTAATCATCAGCTATATCATCATCATCATTATGCTAATATAGCACCATATTGAACGAGAATTCATGAAGTTCTTGCGTCCACAGTCGAGCCACAGCACCCCACTCTATCAAGTTATGCAAAAGAGATGCCGCATTCACTGGAAAGTATATTGCCATACTTATATACACTCAGTATACCAAACATTAGGAACACCTTCCTAATATTGAGTTGCACCCCCACCCCAAAACACACTTCTATGTTTAGACAACGCAACACTTCTATGTCAACAGTCTAGACAACGCAACACTTCTATGACAACAGCCTAGACAACGCAACACTTCTATGACAACAGCCTAGACAACGCAACACTTCTATGACAACAGCCGAGACAACACATCTACGACAACAGTCTAGACAACGCAACACTTCTATGACAACAGCCTAGACAACACAACACTTCTATGACAACAGCCTAGACAACGCAACACTTCTATGACAACAGCCGAGACAACATATCTACGACAACAGTCTAGACAACGCAACACTTCTATGACAACAGCCGAGACAACGCAACAATTCTACGACACCTTCCTAATATTGAGTTGCACCCCCACCCCAAAACACACTTCTATGTTTAGACAACGCAACACTTCTATGTCAACAGTCTAGACCACGCAACACTTTCATGACAACAGTCTAGACCACGCAACACTTTTATGACAGGTGACATCAATAAGAGATCATAGCTTTCACCTGGATTCACCTTGTCAGTCTATGTCATGGAAAGAGCAGGTGTTCTTAATGTTTGGTACACAAAAAATAAACAGGAAGTACATAACAGGGCCATTAGAAAATGTGTTTCATTAAATACATATAACATTTTGGGGGATTTAGTTGTGAGAAATTGTGTATTTTTACTAAGGTGGGAGGTATGAGACTGTAGTTTGGTGGAAATCCCCATCGACTGACAATGAGTGGTCACCATTATGTAGTTGAATGAAAATTCTGTTTAAACTGCATTCATCAATCTGACTCCACTATTACTGTATGTGAATAAATGCAGGCCCTGGGCACCCCTGTGTCGCTCCCTCCTTTAATTGACCGCTGTCCGACAAATATTATAACACAGTTTCCCTGTCACAAGAAATCCATAGCACTTACAAACCAAACACGACAATTGAATTAACTGTAACATTCATTTAGACGATGAAAGTTTTCATCCGTTTTCACACCTCTTCTTGCGTCAGTGACCTCAGGACTTTGCTGGGAACTTCTCATCTCAGAGGATAAGGTGTTTCTCCTGTGAGATGCAAATATACGGTCATCCATCAGAACAGTTTCATAAAACGCGATTGAGTCATCACGCTGGGTTTCGGAACCTGCGAGTCGCTAGTCGCGAGTTTCACCTTCTCTCGTTTTTCCACTACAAGACCTTAAGCAGCCCATTTAGGGAGAGTCTTTCATCCTACCTGGAGAATACCAAGATCACAAGATCTTCTAAAATTCATATTCTATGCTCTGCTTATTTCTATGGAAAGTATCCAGGGACACCTTTATAACACCGGAATACCAGTAAAACACTCACACAATGGCACATCTACTATTCCTTTCTAATACTACAACTATTAAACCATATAATTAATTATGTTTATATGAACTACATGGCCTTCTCTCGTACTACAGTGTCCTATACAACATTCAGCAACACAACTCCTGACAAGTTGTAATGGTCACAAGGCCCCAGCTAAGCCAATTATTAAGAGTTTTGCAGTTATGTGGAACCTTTAGAGATGGAAAACAAACAGAAATAGAGCATACGGAGGCAGGGGAGAGCAGCTAAGCTAAGCCGTCAGTCTGTCAGAGTGAGAAGGAGTGTGATAGAGACAGAGACAGCTCAGGGGAGAACATGTCAGAGTAACTCATGAGGGCTAGGGCAGCCTAAGGGTGGAATACTGCAGAGGAGAGGAGTGTGTGTGTGTGTGTGTGTGTGTGTGTGTGTGTGTGTGTGTGTGTGTGTGTGTGTGTGTGTGTGTGTGTGTGTGTGTGTGTGTGTGTGTGTGTGTGTGTGTGTGTGTGTGTGTGTGTGTGTGTGCGTGCGTGCGCGTGCGCGTGCGTGTGTGCTGTCATTCTCTCACCGTGCCACCTGGTTGATGACAGGAGCAAAGTTGGTGGGCCCGTAGAGCTGAACAGTTCGGAGACTCTGGAAGTAGGCCTCTAACACTCCCTCGATACCCACACAGTTTGGGTTCTCACTGTTGGAGTTCTGTGGGAAACCATGTACAAGAGAGACGGAGAGAGGGAGAGAGAAAGCTCAGATGCATCGAATACTAATGCATCGGAGAGAAAAAAAGAAAAATAATAAAGTGTTTGTGAAGTCAATGTCCATTTTTCCTCCAAGAGTTGCTAAGTATTTTATTTTCACATTGTCTGGGTAAATCAATCAAGACATGAGAACAAAAATAATCCATCAAACAATCTGACAACAATCAAACAATTTACCTGCAACACAATTGATTAATTCTGTTACATTTTGGTTGGCAGACCTGTTCTGAGCGCAGTGGTCACACAATCTTTAATTGTGACATACACAGACACTGTTTTAATGGTGGAGGTTCGTGACTGTCTGTACAGTCAGCGTCAAAACTCTTCCGGTAAGAACACCCATTGGCTCATTAAAGCCACTTCCTATATAGCACTCGTACAGTACCAGTCAAAAGTTTGGACACACCTACTCATTCAAGGGCTTTCTTTATTTTTACTATTTTCTACATTGTAGAATAATAGTGAAGACATCAAAACTATGAAATAAAACATATGGAATCATGTTGTAACCCAAACAGTGTTAAACTAATCAAAATAGATTTTATATTTGAGATTCTTCAAAGTATCCACCCTTTGCCTTGATGACAGCTTTGCACATTTTTGACATTCTCTCAACCAGCTTCATGAGGTGGTCACCCGCAATGCATTTCAATTAACAGGTGTACCTTGTTAAAAGTTAATTTGTGGAATTTCTTTCCTTTTTAATGTGTTTGAGCCAACCAGTTCTGTTGTGACAAGATAGGGGTGGTATACAGAATATTGCCCTATTTTGTAAAAGACCAAGTCCATATTATGGCAAGAACAGCTCAAATAAGCAAAGAGAAACGACAGTCCATCATTACTTTAAGACATGAAGGTCAGTCAATCTGGAAAATGTCAAGAACTTTGAAAGTTTATTCAAGTGCAGTTGCAAAAACCATCAAGAGCTATGATGAACCAAGCTCTCATTCGGGAAAGGAAGACCCAGAGTTACCTCTGCTGCAGAGGATAAGTTACTTGGAGTTAACTGCACCTCAGATTGCAGCCCAAATAAATGCTTCACAGAGTTCAAATAGCATACACATCTCAACATCAACTGCTCAGAGACTGCGTGAATCAGGCCTTCGTAGTCGATTTGCTGCAAAGAAACCCCTTCTAAAGGACACCAATAAGAAGAAGAGACTTTCTTGGGACAAGAAACACGAGCAATGGACATTAGACTGTTGAGAATCTGTTCATTGGTCTGATGAGTCAACATTTGAGATTTTTGGTTCCAACCACCATGTCTTCCAACCGCAGAGTTGGTGAATGGATGATCTCCACATATGTGGTTTCCAAGGTGAACCATGGAGGAGGAGGTGTGATGGTGTGGGGGTGCTTTGCTGGGGACACTGTCTGTGATTTATTTAGAATTCAAGGCACACTTAACCAGCATGGCTACCACAGCATTCTGCAGCGATATGCCATCCCATCTGGCTTGGGCTTAGTGGGAATATCATTTGTTTTTAAACAGGACAATGACCCAACACACCTCCAGGCTGTGTAAGGGTTATTTGACCAAGAAGGAGAGCGATGGAGAGCTGCATCAGATGACCTGGGCTCCACAATCACCTGACCTCAACCCAATTGAGATGGGTTGGGATGAGTTGGATCGCAGAGTGAAGGAAAAGCAGCCAACAAGCAGCCTTTTCTGAATGGGCGGTTACTTAGAATGCATAAGAATCTGTATTTACGATAGCATTGCTTCTCAAGGTCCGATAGAGACCCAATCCTTTTGTTCCTCAGTCTTCCCGTTCTTTCATTCAAAAGCCAACCCTCTTTCCTTGTGTAACCATCAGTCATATTTGTTTTGTCCACTAGGGATGTTTTCTTTTATGACATAATTAGTAATCAATGTCTGATCCATCCTGTGTACATGTAATTCTGTGTGATTATTTAAGTATTTAGTAAATAAATAATTAAACCAAATTTTGTATTTCTGATTCAACTTGTTAGCCAGGGTTCATGAAGATAACCAATAATTGTACGACGTTCAGATGAGACTGAATAAGATGATGATTAATAATTGACTGCTATTGAAATAAAAGATTACCAGATCTTTAAGAGTTTATTCAGAAGACAACAGCTCTATAAACATTCTTCCTTGGTGCCCCGACTTCCTAGTTAATTACATTTACATGATTAGTTTAATCAGGTAATATTAATTACAGAGAATTGATTTGATAAAATAGCATGTCATATATAATTTAATCCAGGGTAAAGACACGACACGTTGATCAATGAGACTACAACCTACTGTATATTCACTCACTCAAAAAGACAGTGAAAAGTTAGTTAGATTTCCAATGCGTTATCACTATGCTTTCAACCATCTAAAAGCACAACCAAATGCCAATAGAAAAACTATGTCTGATTTTTGGTTTAGTTGTCACCCAAATGTCTATCCCTGAGCTTTCAACCATTTAAAAGCACCGCAAAGTTGAAATGGGAATACAATGTCAGATATTTTGCTTATTTCTACAAAATATTAATGTGCTATCACTGTACTGTACTTCATTTAATAGCAGAATGAAATGACCTGGATAGCATTTGAGATTACAATATAAATACATGGTGTAAGTGATCAATGTTGTTGAATAGTCTGCACAGATTATTACAGCAATTGTGAAGATCTCCACATACCTGCGACGACCTATGCATGCTATTTTGAACATGCATTTATTTCATATCATTTCATATAAGCAGGGATAGTGAACGTGTCTGAAAGATTTTGGGTCATTATATATCAGCTGGGGTGAACGACTTTGATGAATCCGCATCTAATGAATTGTTCTACTCATTTATGAACTGAGCAAGAGCGAAGGACGGTATATAAAGCTCCATCCGATTAATTGTTCTGTTCCTTTTATGAACAGAAGTTAAGGACCTTTGGTGAAACTAGTAATAGTGAAAGTGTAAAATACGGAATAAAATACAGAATACTAAGAAGAAATGTATACTGGCACCAAATTGGCACCAAAATATTTGGTCTCCAAAAATCATTATTTCATTGTTAAAATTACAGAACCTTTTTTAAATTCAGAACTTAATATATCCATTACAATCAGAAAGTAAACAGAAATGGCATTGACAAAATTATTGACACCCTAGACTTAATATTTGGTAGCACAGCCTTTGGTCAAAATAACTGCAATCAAGCGCTTGAGCTTCATGCACCTCTGTACTGGCAGATTGGCGCAATCCCCTTGTGCAAACTGGTCCAGTTCTCCCAGATTTGAAGGGTGCCTTCTCCCAACTGCTGTTTTCAGATACCTCTACAAGTTTTCAATGGGATTCAATGCTGGCCAATTCAGAACAGTCCAGCGTTTAGTCTTGAACCATTCCTGGGGTCTTTTTGAAGTGTG
This sequence comes from Oncorhynchus masou masou, assembly GCF_036934945.1. NCBI lineage: Eukaryota > Metazoa > Chordata > Actinopteri > Salmoniformes > Salmonidae > Oncorhynchus > Oncorhynchus masou. Next base: position 41,492,291 of record NC_088216.1, on the reverse strand, counting down.
TTTGGGGTCATTGTCCTGCTGGAAGACCCACGACCTTTGACAGAGACCCAGCTTTCTGACACCGGGTCCGACGTTGCACTCCAAAATGCCTCGGTAGTTGAAACTGTGAAAACTTTCTCCACCATTAAGATAATCCTTCGCTGCAATCTTCCATCCAGTCTTTGGTGAAAACGGGAACATCAACATCTCTGGAGATGGACATGTAACCTTGAGATTGTCCATGCTTGGCTACAATCTTGTGTCTGACCTCCTCAGATAATGATCTAGTTGTCTTTCTTTTCGCCATGCTCATTGCAGTACACACAGTGACACAAAACAGGAAAATGTGTCCTTTTCTTTATTCAAACTGGTTGAATGAGTGATTTTTATATTGCAGGCTTCTACAACTCACCACAATTGAGTTCAATTCCAAAGTAAAGGAGAATCACCTGCTTGAAATCTTATTATTTCTAACTATTTCTAGAAGGTGCCAGTAATATTGTCTGGGCCATTTTAGGAGTACTTTGTGGAATAAGCTAACATTTAGTAAATTCATCAGATTTGGGTTTTTTGTTCAACTGCAAACCAAAGACACACATATGTAGATAACAAAATATTTTTTCATTTAAAAATGTTTCTGGAAGAAATGGTGCATTTTTTTTGTGCAAGGGTGCGGATATTTTTTGCAACGACTGTAGTTACAGTAACCCCAAAATGTGGCTATGGATGTGTTAGGCCTACTCATTTTGTCATGACTTCTCCCGAAGTTGAAGCCTCTCCTTGTTCGGGCGGTGCTTGACGTCATCGGTCTTCTAGCCATCATTGATCCATTTTTCATTTAAAATTGGTTTTGTATTGTCTTCCTACACACCTGGTTTCAATCCCATTCATTACCTGTTGTGTATTTAACCCTCTGTTTCCCCTCATGTCTTTGTCAGAGATGGTTTGTTATTCAGTGTTGTGTTGTTTTGTATTGGTGCGCGACGGGTCCTCGTACCCACTTTGTTTATTGTTACATTTAGTGTTTGGAGTATGTTTTGTTTATTGTTATTAAATAACTCCATTACACTCAGTTTGATTCTCCTGTGCCTGACTTCCCTGCCACCTCTGACACATTTTGAGGTTGAATGATACATTAGTTTGTAAGATAGCCTTAACTTTCGGCTATTGAATTGTGTTTGGTTGACAACACAACCAAATATCAACATTTAACAGGAAAACTATGTACTGCTTGGATAGTTTCATCTGAGCCACTGGATTAGTCTGTCCTTGATTTTATTTTGTCTACAAATGAATAACTGATATGATTTTTGGTTGAGATGGAGAAATGAATCCAACATACAATTAAATCCAGTGTCAATTAAAAATTTGTAGACCAAATTAGAATTAAAGTTAGTGGCAAAGATTGAACTATCCAAGAAGAAGATCCTTCTAATGATAATATTTGGTTGCGTTGCCAACCAAATACAATTCAACATCATTAAATATCATTACATTTGAAATCAGCCAGAGCTGGAAACCCTAGGCCCATTTTATTGTCTATTTTTAGTAGAATTCTGGATTGGAACAATAACTGTTGATGACTTTGCAAATGCTACTTAAGCCTAAATAGCACCATTGATATAGTATACAAGTGATAAAGTATGGTCACATTTAATTTGCTCTGTTAAACCTACCCTTTGGATTGTCTTTGATATCAACAGTTAATCTATGTCCTTTTTTTAAAGTGGAGATCCTCTCAACAATCATTCTCACGATAGCACATTGGTAACAGTCCATGACAAATATCATAGCAGGGCTGGGCTTGGTTAAAACCCTGGATAGGAGACCAACAGGATAGCTGTGGACAGATCAATTCTCCTGTTGGAGGTGCTGCCCAGCAAATAGATATTTTTTTCTGATAGTGGATATAACGTTGAAGACCTGGCATTGTTTTAAAGGTATAAATTCAACATATTTTATGCAAGGTTTGAGAGAAGTAAGCTTTTTGTGCGTATGGAACATTTCTGAGATTTTTTATTTATTCATTTCACATTACTTTTGGATTCTAATCCTATTACGAATCATATTATAATGCTCCCATAAATGTCATGCTGATGTTCATGTTCATGTAATTGTCACAAAAAAAATATTATAATGTAATTGCTAGTAGAATAACAACAACGTTACAATGCAAATGTCATGGTTACATTTTTTTAAATGTCATTTTGGAACTAAACCTCCATTGCACTGAAGTGCTTTGTAACACCTTTTGCTTAGTTGTTTCGGTGTGCTGGCCCTCAACATCAGCTCTGTAATCAAATTATTCCCATAGTACGCTTCTGCAGGCGTGGAGGAATCATTGTCTCCTTTGAAGAGGCTATGCTGTCTGCATTTTCAATCTCTCGCTTGTTTCTCAAAAGTGGTTTGCGCTGTGTCAACTGCATGAGCAAGTAGCCTGGCTAGCTACTGTCCCATTGAGAAGATTCAGACAAATTACAAGACAGACTCGATCCTCTCAATCCGTATATGAAGTGAGACACATTTGCAGAAATACTAAAAGTAAAAAAATATATATAGTTCCGAAACGCTTTCCATGTTCTAGTATCGAAAAAGTACAGAAGTTTTGGTATACTGTCCAACACTAGTATTTTCCACGTTGAAACAACTTTTATTCAACCAGTTTGTGCGCAGTGGGCTGTCTCCAGGAGCAAGAATCTCAATACACTGCTTGTCATTACGTTAGCTAATTGGCATGTCATGGTGATGTGTATCAATTTGTGTATCAATTTATTTTACAAGTTTTAACTAGTGCGATGCTGCTGTTGTTGCCAGCTAGCAAGCGTAAACTAGCTGGCTGGAAAGGGCTCATCAGATCTCCACTCGACTCTCAGCAACATACATCACCAATTTTTGGTACCAGGCGTGTCCGTATAGCCTCTCCAGTAATTGACATTGGTTTATTGTATTATAAACAGAGGGCATCTGTATAGGAAAAATTAACATTATTGGAGAATCAGCAGGTAGAGACTATGTATCCCCAATGTCTGCAAAGGAGAGTTTTACAATGCATTTCTTCTGAATTACAGACGGAGGCCCTCTTAGTAAAAGATCCCTATGTTATGTCTCAGCTACGTCAGAAAATTGTCAATTTCCAGTAGTCACAACATAGGGTGGCAGGTAGCCTAGTGGTTATAGTGTTGGACTAGTAAGTGAAACGTTGCAAGATCAAATCCCAGAGCTGACAAGGTTCTGCCTCTGAACAAGGCAGTTAACCCACTGTTCCTTGGCCGTCATTGAAAATAAGAATTTGTTATAGTCTGACTATAATCTGTGTGTTTTCTGGGTTAGAGCTAAAGCCTGTATCAGACAATAAATACCATCATTGCTAAAGAGTTGAAAAGACATGTCACTACAAGTGAATGGCATTCAGCCAACATAAAAGACAGTATGAGTCTGCTTCAACCCCTGTCCAGACAGGAGAAGAGAGTGTTCT